>NW_025423268.1:975144-1123830 GCF_020497125.1 Mauremys mutica | reverse complement strand
AAATCAGCCAAGGCCTTAGCTGATCTGGGACACGGACCCAGTGACCCCTGCACCACCCTGGGAGGGGAGTGGGGTCGAGTGGTCAGAGCAGGAGGGGGCTGGGCACCAGGACCCCTGGGTTCTATCCCTGGCTCTGGGAGTGGAGGGGGTCTAGAGCAGGGGGACTGGGAGCCAGGACTCCTGGGTTCCATAGGGGAGACTGTTTTTTTCCTGGGCTTCCCCCTCCCTAGAGATCCCAGCCCAGCCCCCTAGTGGAGAGTGAGCGGGAGCGGGGGAAGTTGCTCCCCCACATGATTCAACCCTCCCATCCCCCATAGGCTGTGACATCATGGACCCCTCCCTCCCCAAGGCAGACAGTAGAAGCCCCGACCCACCAGAAAGGGGGGGGGATCTATTTGCACCCACAACAATCCCACTCATGGTTGCAAACAAATCCCCACAAACCACTGCTAGGACAGGATCTGCTGCTTTCTTGTCACCATGAGCTGCTCCCCGCCAGGCACCACACCCCATTCACACACCTTTGGTCACTACGTAGCTCAGTGGCAATCACTGCCCCGAAGTGACTCCGGCGCAGGCACCCACAGCACAAACTCCCCACACCGGATTCTGTCCACACGCAGAGAATTCTCTCCGCCGGGCTCCTTCGGTTCCTCTCGCTGCTCTGCGTCCTGCCGCCAGACACTGCTCATCTGCATAACCCCGCCCATGGACACGTGACACCTTCTGTCGTTTTGGTCTCCAGTGAAGGCGTTGCCTGCGGGGAGTGACCACATCACCATACGTCACAATCGTACTTCACGTCACAGCCGCCGGGCGGGGATCGTCTGTGAGCCCCGCGCTGGGGGCGGGGCTTCAGGGAGAGACCCAGCCCCATAGACCTGTAGGGGTAGGGAGCTATTGGGGTCAGGAGGGGAGAAGGGGGGGTTGTTAGAGACCCAGCCTGGAGTGCAGGGGAAATGGGGTGGGGTGGAGGGAGACATGTGGGGTGGGGTGTGTGAAACATTGGTCCAGGGAATCTGAGTCACTCCCAGGACAATGCTGTGCTAGGGGGAAGCACAGGGGCAAGGGAGAGAGACCCAGCCCCGCAGAGCCCCAGAGGGATAGTGGGGAAGGGGAGGGGATGTAAGGGAGGAGAGACCCAGCCGAATAGACCCCCAGAGGCAGGAAAATGAGGGAGGGAGGGATCCAGCCCTATAGACCTGTAGGGGCAGTAGATATTGGGTTAGGAGGGGAGAAGGGGGGTTGGTCAGAGACCCAGCCCAGGTTGCTGCGGAAATGGGGTGGTCTGGAAGGAACTGGGGATGAGAAGAGACACGTGGCAGGCAGGGGCGGCTCTAGTAATTTTTTTGTTTTTTCGCCGACCTACCAAGCACCGGTCGGCACCACGCATGGGGGCGCTCTGGCGGTCGCCCAGGTCCCCGCGGCTCCAGTGGACCTCCTGCAGACGTGCCTGCGGAGGGTCCGCATGGTCCCGTGGAGGGTCCACTGGTCCCCGACGGCTCCGGTGGAGCATCCGCAGGCACGCATGCTGGAGGTCCACCAGAGCTGCCTGCCCCGCCCTCAAAACCCAGCGACAGGCCAGACGCCCCCCTACAGCATGCCGCCCCAAGCGTCGCGCGTGGGTCTGGAGCCCGGGCCCTGGTGGCAGGACACATGTTTTGGACAGGGAAACTGACTCGCTCCGAATACATGCTGAGCATGGCAGGGCGGAGGCAGTATCATGCTGGTCCCAGGGTTAATTTCGGGGGTTTCTGATTCCCCACTCAGGCCGGGGGCCTCCCCTCTGGGCTGAGGAGCCCTGGGGTGGGCAGGTGCAGGGGCTGGGTGAGTGTCAGGCTGGGGGAGCTGCCAGGGCAGGAGGGCTGGAACCAGGGGCGGCTCCAGGCACCAGCACACCCAGCGCGTGGTTGGTGGGGGGTCAAGCTGCGGGGGGGGGCTGGTCCCACCGAGAGGGCAGCAGGCAGCCCAGCCCCTCCCCCACTCTAAACCCCCCCCTCTCCCCCCTCCCAGAAGTTCCATATGGCTCCATTCGACAGCCCCCCCCCGAGCTGGGGATGAGGCCAAGGCGGAGCACTGTAAGCAGGTGGTAGTGGGCGTTGCCGGACAACGCGAGTTCTCTGTCAGGCAGCCAGAGGGGGGCGGGGAGCTGTCTGGTGGCATTCTCTTCAGGGAGGCGGGAGCGGCGGTATGAGCGAAGCTTGCGCTTGAGCACGGGGATTGGGATGTCAGGTTGACCCAGCGCGCACCCTGCCCTCACCTAGGAGCTTAGGAGAAGCGACGGACGGCGCCCCGTGTGCAAGGCTGGTGAGTTGTAGTTCCTTTCCCCGGCTCGTCTGTTCTACAGAAGCGGAAGTGATCGAGTCTTGCCTCAGACAACGCGCCCCTCTCCCCCCCACGGTGTCACACTGTGCGGAAGCGTCAGTTCTCTCTCAATCGCCTCACGTCTCACACAACGCGTGCCTCTCTGTGCGAGGTAGTGCGCCGGTTACTCGTTCACTATCGCCGCGCCCCTCCCCCGCTACCCGCTCACGCTGAGTTGGCGTGAGGAATTCTAGAGGCGCTGGGACGGAGACCTTCGGACGAGTAGGCGGAGGGGTGGGATTGCCCGGTTCTCCTCTATTATTTTTATATCTTATTTTTCTTTCCATTCTCTTCTTCTTTTCGCCCCGAGCGCCTTCGCTATGCCCCCCTCGCCCGGGCGCGCGCTGCGGCCGTTGGGATTCTAATCCCGCGTGGGAGCTGGGGGGGGGCACAGGGCAGAGGCAGCGCAGAGTGAAAGGGCTTCACACACACCCCAGCTGGGCCTGGGGGGCAGCAGCGGGGGGCGGGGGGGGCTGAGCTGCCTTGGGAGCAGCCCCACAAGCGGCAGCCTGGGGCCGCGGGGCCCCTCAGCCCCCCCCAACCTGCCCCCACAGTGTCCCCCCCCGCTGTGACCCTCCCACCAGCCCCGCCCCCGGCGTCCCCAACCCCCACCCTGTCCACTCTGCCCGGCCTTTCCCCTTCGCCCCCCCCACCCACCTGCCCCCCGTGCTCAGCGCCCCGACACCCCCTTCCTCCTCCTCCCCCTCAGCGCCCTGCCCCCTAATTGCCTCCAGCCCATTTCTCCATTGCTGGGCCCCACTTTCCCATCCCCCCACTGCCCCAGTCCATCCCCAGGGTGTGAGGTTCCTCATCTCCAATCTCTGCTGCCCCCCAACCTGCCGGGTTCCCCTTTTCAGCCACTGTGGGGTCCTCCAACCCGCCCCCACCCATCCACTCTGGGCTCTCTAAATCCCACATTCCCACAATGCACCTCGCTAACCCCACCCTCCTCTATCCCTAATCCCCCTAGTCCCTTCCCTGGGGTCCCCCTGGACACCCCAACCCACAGTCCGGCCCCACATACATCCCAGTCACTCATTCACACGCTGAGCTAGTTCTTCAGGGGCCCCCACAGCCCACCAAACTTCCTCCATCCATGAGCCCCGTGGACCTGTGGCCGAGAAGGTGGGGAAGCTGCCACTTTGGCTGGGCTGGGTGTGGGTGTTAATCTTTTCCTGGCTTGTGTGTGCTGAGCTCACAAACGCTTTTTGCTCCCTCGGGGTGGGGGGTGGTTTTTGGCCAAAGGTGACATGGTTTGGTAGCCGGTGGATGCTGCGTGGTGTCTGGAATGGGGCGTGTGTGTTCCCATCATGCCCCTTCCCCTCCGCCTGCAGAGCTGAGGACAGACAGGTCTGAGGAGCAGAGCAGGAGCTCTGGGAAGGAGAAGAGCAATATGAAGATGGAGTCTAAGACGGGTGACTTCTGTGGAGGGAGACATGCTGGACAGCGCCAAGGATTGGGGAGACAACCAGGTGTGAGCCCAGGGCTCAGATTTCTAATTGTAGCTGTGATGGCAGAATGGGAGGAGGGTTGAAGCCGGAGCCCTGGGGTGCAGGAGTAGCGAGAAGAGGAGCCTCGCCACCATTGCTTTTCCTCTTGTGTTGTGTTTCATACCAAGGGAAAAGAAGTCGCGGGGACAGAGTCCAGCTCTGAGGTGAGATGGAAAGTGAGCAAGAGCAGTAACCTCGTGAATCCTGTTGATGCCAGGCAAGACCTACCCAGCTGGGATGAGAGTAGCCGTCTCTATCGCTGAGAGAAGTATCTGGTTTGGGAAGGGCTCTGGTCACAGCCCCCCTGGCTCCAAGCAGGGATGTCCCGTTACCTGGATGTGGGTTCCTGGACTAGCTGTGGCTTCAAGGGAGATGATGTTGCCATTTGCGAGGGCTGATCATCTCTCTGGCCAGGAGTGGTGTGTGCTCCCTAGCAGAAAGTTGGATCCATGAGGGTGACTCCCTGTTCTGAGTTTCTTTCTTCCTCCGAGGTTTCTCTCTCTGTGTTGGCCAACTTAGGGTACGTCTACACTCCGGGATTATTTCCGAATTTACATAAACCGGTTTAGCAAAACAGATTGTATAAAATCAAGTGCGCGCGGCCACACTAAACACATTAAATCGGTGGTGTGCGTCCACGGTCCGAGGCTTGCGTCGATTTCTGGAGCGTTGCACTGTGGGTAGCTATCCCGTAGCTATCCCATAGTTCCCGCAGCCTCCCCCGCCCCTTGGAATTTCTGGGTTGAGATCCCAGTGCCTGATAAGGCAAAAATCATTGTCGCGGGTGGTTCTGGGTACAGCCTCACCCCTCCCTCCCTGAAAGCAGCAGACAACCGTTTCACGCCTTTTTTGCTTGATGAACTGTGCAGACGCCATAGCACAGCAAGCATGGACCCTGCTCAGCTCAATACCGCAATCGTGGATGTTTTAAACACCTCGCGCACTCTCGTGCAGTATATGTTGAACCAGGACCTTCAAACCGAGGCAAGGAGGAGGCGGATACGGCAGCGCGGCGATGACAGTGATGAGGACGTAGACACAGAATTCTCTCAAACCGCGGGCCCCTGCGCTTTGGAGATCCTGATGGTAATGGGGCAGATTCTATCCATTGAACGCCGATTTTGGGCCCGTGAAACAAGCACTGACTGGTGGGACCAGCATTGTGTTGCAGGTGTGGGACGATTCCCAGTGGCTGCGAAACTTTCGCATGCGTAAGGGCACTTTCATGGAACTTTGTGACTTGCTTGCCCCTGCCCTGAAATGCCATAATACCAAGATGAGAGCAGCCCTCACAGTAGAGAAGCGAGTGGCGATAGCCCTGTGGAAGCTTGCAACGCCAGACAGCTACCGGTCAGTCGGGAATCAATTTGGAGTTGGAAAATCTACTGTGGGGGCTGCTGTGATGCAAGTAGCCAAAGCAATCACTAAGCTGCTGCTACGAAAGGTTGTGACTCTGGGAAACGTGCAGGCCATAGTGGATGGCTTTGCTGCACTGGGATTCCCTAACTGTGGGGCGGCGATAGATGGAACCCATATCCCTATCTTGGCACCGGAGTCGCCAGAGCACCCAGTACGTAAACCGGAAGGGGTACTTTTCAATGGTGCTGCAAGCACTGGTGGATCACAAGGGACGTTTCACAAACATCCACGAGGGATGGCCAGGGAGGGTTCATGACGCTCGCATATTCAGAAGCACTACTCTGTTTAAACGGCTGCAGCAAGGGAATTACTTCCCAGACCAGAAAATAACAGTTGGGGATGTTGAAATGCCTGTCGTTATCCTGGGGGATCCAGCCTACCCCTTGATGCCATGGCTCATGAAGCCATACACAGGCAGCCTGGACAGTGGTCAGGATCTGTTCAATTACAGGCTGAGCAAGTGCAGAATGGTGGTGGAATGTGCATTTGGCCGTTTAAAGGCGCGCTGGCGCACATTACTGACTCGCTCAGACCTCAGCCAAACCAATGTCCCCTATGTTATTGCTGCTTGCTGTATTCTCCACAATCTCTGTGAGAGTAAGGGGGAGACCTTTATGGCGGGGTGGGAGGCTGAGGCAAATCACCTGGCCGCTGATTACGCGCAGCCAGACACCAGGGAGATTAGAAGAGCACACCAGGAAGCGGTGCGCATCAGAGAATCTTTGAAAAGGAGCTTCATCAATGGCCAGGGTACAGTGTGACTGCTGTGTTTGTTGATGAACACCCAACCCCCTTGATTGACTCATTCCCTGTAAGCAACTCACCCTCCCCCTTCGAGTACAGCTTACTTATGCAAATAAAGTCACTCTCATTTAAAAATCATGAATTCTTTATGAATTCATTATAAAAAGAGGGAGAGAAGTAAGGGTGTGGTTTGGGAGGAGGATAGGAGGGATGGAGAAGGCCATTAAAAAATTTCACAGTAACGACAGCCTTCTGGTTGGGCTGTCCACGGGGGTGGAGTGGGCGGGTGCACGGAGCCTCCCCCCATGCGTTCTTACACGTCTGGGTGAGGAGGATGTGGAACAAGGTGAGGGTTGAGGGTGGTTATACAGGGGCTGCAGCGGCACTCTGTGATCCTGCTGCCGTTCCTGAAGCTCCACCAGACGCCGGAGCATGTCAGTTTGATCACGCAGCAGCCCCAGAGTTGCATCCCGCCACCGCTGATCTTCCTGCCGCCACCTCTCATCTCAGGTGTCCCCTCCTGTCCTCACGTTCACATGGCATCTTTCCTGTAGTTTGGATACCACGTCCTTCCACTCATTCAAATGAGCTCTTTCATTGCGTGTAACTTCCATAATATCCGAGAACATTTCATCTTGCGTCTTCTTTTTCCTCTGCCTTATCTGTGCTAGCCTTTGGGATGGAGGAGGGACGCTTGAAAAATTTGGCAGCTGCATGAGGGAGAGAAATTATTTAAAAAGATAAATTTTACAGAACAATGGTTATACTCTTTCAACAGTGAACAGCACTATTCACCTTACATAGCACATGTGATTTCCCTACAAGGTCGCATTTTTCATCTTAATACTGACTGCCTGCAGCTCTGGAGTTACAGATCTCACAGACACAGGTCCGGGCATCAGAATTCAGCTTGCATGCAGCCATGGTAAGCCACTGTCTTTCGGCTTCTGTAGTGATTTACCCCTCCCCCCAACACATGGCTAATACCACGCTAGCTCCCTGCTAATCAACACCCTTCCCACCCACCCCCCACCCACTGCGTGGCTGGTAGCTTGGGGAAGATCCCCGCTGACCAAACACAAAAAAGATCATCGGCATTTCACTCCTCCCCTCCCCCCGCTTGGCTACCGGCAGGACAGGATTGTTTATAAGCTGCCTCAGTCCACGAACCCAGTAGGAACATGGCCATCCCCCTTACTTAACTTCCTGATTTTTAACCAGGTTATCCTGAACGATATCACTTTGCTGAGTCTAACACAGCGAGATAAAGAACGGATGCTTCTTGAATGCCAGAAATCACCAGGACCATACGCTGCTATGATACCTGATTACTTGCTACATGCATGGCGTGGTAAAGTGTCCTACCATGGTGGGACGGAACAAGGCTGCCTTGCCCAGAAACCTTCCTGCAAAGGCTTCTGGAGTACCTCCAGGAGCGCTTCATCGAGATGTCCCTGGAGGATTTCCTCTCAATCCCCGGACATGTTAACAAACTTTTCTAAGTAACTATACTGTCTGTGAATGCATCCCAAATCCTCAGGGCAAATCAATCATTAAAAAACGCTTGCTTAAAAAACAATGTTTGCTATTTGCAAAGGT
This sequence comes from Mauremys mutica, assembly GCF_020497125.1. Classification (NCBI taxonomy): domain Eukaryota; kingdom Metazoa; phylum Chordata; order Testudines; family Geoemydidae; genus Mauremys; species Mauremys mutica. The sequence goes on along the minus strand of NW_025423268.1, from coordinate 1,116,214 downwards.
ACACTCACCAGAGGTCCCTTCCATGGCGTCATTGTCTGGGATAGTTGCTTGGGAGGGCTGGGAGGAGGGTAATTCCGTCAGGGTGAGAAAAAGCTCCTGGCTGCTGGGGCTCACGGAGTGCTGTGTGCTCCTCTGCTAGGTCGTCCTCCTCTTATTCATCTTCATCTTTCCCATCTGCATAATCCTCAGACATGGCAGAGATTACAACCCCCACCTCGGAATCCACGGTCAGGGGTGGGGTACTTGTGGCGCAGCCCCCTAAAATTGCATGCAGCTCAGCATAGAAGCGGCATGTTTTCGACCTGCCATGGACCTTCCGTTTGCTTCTTTGGTTTTCTGGTAGGCTTGTCTGAGCTCCTTAACTTTCACTCTGCACTGCACTGAGTCCCTGCTGTGGCCTTTATATCCGTCATAGCCTTAGAAATTCTTTCAAATACTTTTTCATTTCGTCTTTTGGAACGCAGTTCTGTTAGCACTGAATCCTCTCCCCAGATAGCGATCAGATCCAGTACCTCCCGTGCAGTCCATGCTGGGGCTCTTTTTTCGATTCTCAGGAGACTGCATTGTTACCTGTGCAGATGAGCTGTGCGTGGTCACCTGTGCTGATGAGCTCTCCACGCTGGGGAAGCAGGAAAATGAATTTCAAAAGTTCGCGGGGCTTTTCCTGTCTACCTGGCCAGTGCATCAGAGTTCAGAATGCTGTCCAGAGCGGTCACAGTGGTGCACTGTGGGATACCGCCCAGAGGCCAATACCATCGATTTGCGGCCACACTAACCCTATTCCGATATGTTAATCCCGATATTAGCGCTACTCCTCTCGTCGGGAGGAGTACAGAAAACCGATTTAAAGAGCCATTAAAATCGATATAAGGTGCCTCCTCGTGTGGACGGGTGTGGTGTTAAATCGGTTTTACGCTCCTAAAAAACCGATTTAAACGCCTAGTGTAGACCAGGCCTGAGTATGTCTAGACTTGGCTCCCTGTGGCAGATCAGACACTGAAAGTGCAGCCATGGAGACACCACACTCCAGCCTTGCCTAGCAGGCAAGAATCAAACCTCCACGCACAAGTGCCTGTTGCTTTCTAACCCATCTCCCTAAGCCCTCAGCCACCACCACCACTTAACAAAGGGGCTTTTCTACACGATGGTTCTGGTCTCACTGAAGGGTCATTTCCAATTGTTTGCTCAGACCAGCGTTAGGGGAAATGGTGCCCTGGGCAAAGCTTGAACTTTGGCACTTCCCCACTGCCCCTGGACGATCCCCACTCCCCCCTTACCGCTAGCCCCTGCACTCCCAACCCTTGCACCTCTTTCAACCCTAACTCCTGCCCCCTCCTGTGTCCCCTTTGCCCTTAACTCCCTGGGCCACCAGCCATTGCCCCTCTCCTGCAGCCCCTTCACATGGCTCCAGTGCTGGGGGCCCCACACTTGTTCTCCCTTTCCCTGGGCTTTGGTATCACTAGCCCCTGATTAGCAAGTAGGGTTCAGTGGTCCCCAAAAAGTGGGGCATGACTCCTAGGGGGACACAGAGGAACATTCATAGAGTCAATGAAATCAATTGAGCTTCTTCAGTCTCTCGCTGTAGACATTTCCCTTGTTTTTAAAGGCAAAAATCCTGATCTTTCCAATGGGAGCTGCTGCTTCAATGTTCAGTTTGGGGAGGGGTTTGGCTGCAGTCAGAGATCTGCCCACGGGTTACAATCTGCGATCCGAAGGGTCGAATGCAAACAGCGTTTAGATGGGACCGTTAGTGCCGCCCCCATGTGGCCACAGATTAGAACTGACCAGCAGAGTTTACAGCTGGAGCCTGGGACGCTCCTGAACAAACTGGGCACGAAGCCTCTCGCGTGGGATCCTCGCTGTGCAGCAGAGGCGGAGGGAAGGCTGATTGTCAGGGCTCAGGGCTGCTCCCTGCCAGGCTGAGCCAGTGTCTGTGCTAAGCTCGGCATCAATCAGGTGATTCTGGGAAGTTCGGGGTCCCCAGGCTCCAACAGGAGGGTGAAGCAGGTCACCCCTGGAGCAGGTTAAAGCTGCAGGGTGACAGTGGGGTTGCTGCCCCTGTGAACAGCTGCTGTAGCACCGCCTGGGCAGGACAGGGAGAGCCAGTTTTATACCCCCCCCCCAGCCTGTATCGGGGGATGGGAGCACTCACACCCTGGGGACCTGCTGGGGGGGAGAGTGGCACCCACACACCCAGGATCTTGTAGGGGGGGACAAGGGCATCCACACTCCGGGATCCTCTGCAGAGGGACGGACACCCACACATCCAGGATTCTGTAGGGGGGGGCAGAGGTACCCGGACACCTGGGCGGGGGATGGGGGGCACCGAAACATCCGGGATCTTACCTGGGAGGACAGCGGCGCCTGCAGCTCGACATGAGATGGGGGCGGGGGAGAAGGAGCATTTCCGAGTTCCAGGCTGTCCCCGTCTGGCCAAGGCACAGAGCTCACAAGCAGAGTTTAAAGCTCCAGCGCCAGTCTGTAAAACAAGCAGGGCCCCATGGCTGGTGCCTGTGATCCCAGCGCCTGGGGAGGCTGAGGCCAGCGGATCGCTTGAGCTCAGTAGTTCAGGGCTACAGGGGGCTGTGCCGATCGGGTGTCCGCACTAAGCTCGGCATCAATATGGTGATCCTGGGGAAGCTTGGGGTCCCCAGGTTGCCTAAGGAGGGGTGAACCGGCCCAGGTCGGAAACGGAGCAGGTCAAAACTCCCGTGCCGATCAGTAGTGGGGTCGCGCCTGTGAATAGCCCCTGCAGCGTAGCCTGGGCAAGACAGTGAGACACGGTCTCTTTTTATACAGACACCCCCCGCAGAGCCTGCAGGGGGGGATGGGAGCACCCACACGCTGGGGATTCTGACTTGGGGGGAGGGACACCCCCCTGCAACACGGATCTTGAAAAGGGGAACAGAGACACCCACAGCTCCCGGATGGGGGCAGGCAGGGGAAACCACACACGGGAGCTAGTTCATGGGGTGGGGGACAGAGACACCCACCGGAGATCCTGGATGGAAGCACCCACATGATGGGGATCTTGAACTGGGAGCAGGGAAGCACCATGTACCAGGGGTTCTGAAGGGGGAACAGGGACACCCACACACCAGGTGTCTTGCAGCAAGAGCTGCGGTCTTCATTTACACCTGGCAGTGATGGGGAATTAACCACGTCCCTTGCAGAGCTTGTTCCACTAGATGATTAGCCTCATTGCCAGGGCGGCTTTAGGAAGTGCGGGGCCCAATTCGAACAGTTTCGATGGGGCCCCGGCAGGGACGACTAAAACAAAAAAACCCTTAAAAAAAACCCTTTCATTTCTTCCATGTATTATTTACTTTCCATGACTATATAGATAATAACAAAATTATCTATTACATACATTGCATCATATATTAATTAGCTGATTTGCACTTTCATATCAGGAAAATAATTGTTTTGATAGTTGTACAACTGATTTTCCTCACTAATGTTTATTTTATTAAAATTTATAAAATATTTCCTTATTAATATAAAATTGCCCCCTGTTCCCCCCCCCAGCGCCGCCCGGCCCCGTGGAAACAAACCCTCCTTCCCCAGCTCCGCCCCGTCGAAACAAGGTTCGGGGGTGGGGGCAGGAAGAAACGGCACATGGGGTGACCAGATCACAGCAGTAAACTAGAACCTGCCCCCTCCCTGCTCCGCCCCACCATCACACCCCTCTTCACCCCCGAACCCCCCGCTGGCGTGCAGCGTCCCTCCTAGTCAGTCCCCCACCCACCACTCGCCTCCTTCTCCCTCGCCTGCCAGAAACCCCCATGCCCACCCATAGGCGGCAGGTTTGTATAATTTTTGGTGGGGCCCAAAATGGTGGTCTCCCCCCCCCGCTCTCACCCTGTAAGCCGATATAAAATGAAGCTACAACGCGTCAGCGCCACAAGATTACAAGGGTCAATTAAAAGTGGAAAGTCAGAAGCAGCACTTGCCTACTTCAATATACAGTATTATATTTTGTTGCACCTGTTGTGATGAAGTGGGAATGTTCTTAATGTTTTCTCTGAATACTGTGTGGGTGCCTCAGTTTCCCCTGCAAGATGCCAACTGAAGGTGTTGGGGACAAAGAGATCAGGTGGCCTCCTTGTCCGGAAGAGACCCAGAGGCCAGAGGAGGGAGTGTCAGTTTGGAGGTGGCTGGGGAAATGGGGAGAGACCCAGAACTTGGTTCTGGGCTCCCCACCCCACAAGATGGGCCTGACTGAGGGGTCCTGTTTTCTGTACCAACAAGCTCTGTTTAAACTGTGTTCCCGTCATCTAATAAACCTTCTGTTTTACTGTCTGGCTGAGAGTCACGTCTGACTGCGGAGTTGGGGGTGCAGGGACCTCTGGTTGCCCCAGGACCTGCCTGGGCAGACTCGCTGCGTAAGGCGCACAGTGTGGAAGGGCTGAATGCTCCGAGGTCAGACCCAGGAAGGTGTAAGCTTCTTGCCCTGCAGACAGTCTGCTCCGAGAGAGGAGGCTCCCCCAGAGTCCTGACTGGCTTTGTATGGAGTTGTTCCAAAAGCATCCCAGCATCCCCTTCCACACCATGCGCTTCCCGGAAGTCCGCACAGGCACTGACACTCCCTCCTCTGGCCTTTGTCTCTTTTCCAGGCATTAGGAGGCCACCTGATCTCTTTGTTCTCCAACTCCTTCAGTTGGCACCTTGCAGGAGAGTGGCCCAGGCCATCAGTTACCAGGAGTCAGGGTTGCGGCCATTCTCTGTGCAGACAGCTCACACCTGTCCCTCTAGGGCTCTGCAACAATCACACCCCCTTATCCCACCATCTAGATCCTTGAGAAATGCACAGGGGAAACTGAGGCACCCACACAGTATTCAGAGAAGAACATTCCCACTTTGTAACACCTGTATACGACTAGTTATATACTTAAAAGGGGTGTAAAATAGTCAAGTATCATGCTAAACAAAATGATACTCCAAACTGACCACCAAATTTAAGTTGCACGTTTTTCCCCTCAGGTGAGGGCTCTGGGGTTGGGCTGTGGATGAGGGGTTCACAGTGCAGGAGGGTGCTCAGGGCTGGGGTGCTGGGGGTGCAGGGACTGGGGTGGGGCAGGGGCTGGGGATAAGGAACTGGGGATGCAGACAGGCTGCCCCAGGGCTATGGCCAGAGAGGACTCCCGCCCCGCCCCCGTTACCGGCAGCCACAAGCTCCAGGGGAGGGACCCCTCCTCCCCCCGCTCCCCGCAGCACACTCACTCTGCACCACAGTCACTGCACCATGCTCCTAGGGACTCTCTCAGGTCCAGAAAGCCCACTCGCCTCCCCTGTGGTGGGTACCGGGTGTCACGGAGTCCCTGGGCGCTGCTCTGGAACTGCTCCCCACCAAGCCAGGCAGGACTTTGGGGAGCCTCCTCTCCCTCGGAGCAGACTGTCTGCAGGGCAAACACTCACAGAAGCCCCAGCAGCTGCTAAGGTGAGTGATGTCCGTCTCCTGGCCGGAAGTCCCCTTCGTGTCTCCTCCAGGTAGCGGGAGGGGAGGGCTGCCAAAAACGGCAGGGTCCCCTCCCCTCCTGAGGTGCTACAGCAGCTAGCACTGTTCTTATGCTGTAGCCCTTAGGCGGCGGCAGCAGCAGCAGCAAGGGAGAGAGACGCGCGCTGCGCACTCTTTATGTTCAGGCAGGGAAGCTCCGGGGTGGAGGGGGGGGAAGCTGCAGCCCTGGCGGTGGCGGCGGGGGGGGGGGGTGAGAGGCGGGGGCGGGGACGGGGTGCTCCAAGCAGGGGAGAAACCTAGCTCCAAATATTGGTGGAGCAGAGCCCCTGACTGTGAATATTCCTGGGGCTAAAGCCCCAGGAGTCCATATAAGTTGGCGCCCATGTTGGGAGGTCCTCACCTAACCATCTCTCTCTCTCTCTCCCCCACTCCTAGTTGGTGGAGGACAGGGCCCAACAGCTCGGCTTCCTCCATGCTGTCCCACGTCTGTGCTTCTTGGCACAGCAGCAGGGGCTGGACACTCTGGAGCCCCAGGTCTCCAAAGCAGCCCTCATGGAGAGCATTGCGGTGAGTAGGACCCCGTGTCTGGCCCTGGGTCGAGGAACCCAGAAATGGGAGGAAAAGTTGGTGGGGCCAGAGGGGGAAGCAGAGGACAGTGGTTTCCTGGGGCTGAGGGCTGGGGAGCAGGAAAGGGAGAGCTTCTGACACCGATCGGGAGCTGGCAGTGGGGGAGTTTGTAAGGCCGTGTCTGCATCAGTCTATGAGCATTGGTATTTTCTTGAAATTTGTCAGACCAACCTAACTAACACCTAACCCACATTTGAACCTCTTTTCACACTCTTGCTCATTCTCAAGGTCTGTTTGCCTCCAGACAGATCCGTTGGTCTTTCAGAACAACCTTGCTCTTTCTGTCTGTTTTCACTCACTGAGGTGTCGGAGTAAACACTCCCCTTCACTCTATTCTCAGACAAACACTAATATTAACTGTTTGCTACTGATTTGTGGAGTGGAAGATGCCATTTCTGGGGGATTGTTCCCAAGTTGCAATACTTTGTGTTCAAACATCTCCCAGCTTCCTTGGTGAAAAATAACACCAGGTTTCTTTGCAATATACAAGAAAGAAGGAGTTCTTCTTTGAGTGATTGCTCATATGCATTCCAGTTAGGTGTGCGCACGCCGTGTGCACGTTCGTCGGAAGATTTTTACCCTAGCAACACTCGGTGGGTTGGCTGGGCGCCCCCTGGAGTGGCGCTGCTATAGCGCCAGATATATACCCCTGCTGACCCACCCGCCCCTCAGTTCCTTCTTACTACCCGTGTCGGTCGTTGGAACAGTGGAGCGCGGCTTAGCTGACCTCCACTTCCCTAGCTACTCGTAGTTTCTCTCATTAATTCTTGTATATATAGTTCAGATTTATATAGTTGTAGTTAACTTTATTCGTTTGTAGTATAGTTAGTGTATATAGTTCATACTATATATATGAATGGGTCACAAACTTTGCCCAACCGAAGGCACTGAAACAAACTCAAATGATGATTCATCTTCCTCCCTCAGCATCACAAGACCAACACAAAAAAACTCCCGAGGAACGGGGCTCTGAGCATTGCCAGGTTGTGAGTTCCGTGCCCTCAGGAAGCAGCCAAAATGCTCGAACCCCCACCCGCTTCTCTTGGACCGCTGGCAACATGGTGTTTGCACAGGAGCTGCAAGCCCGTCTTTCCTGTCTTTGTCTATCCCGGCCCCTTCCCCCGAAATGCTTTCATCGGACGCTGGAGGGACCTAAGGACCTGCAGGTTACCGCACTCACCTCCTAAAGCAAACAGTCCTTCCCATCTCTGACATTCCTGGAGCCGCACATCCTTGGAGGAGTTTTACCCCAGGGGGTTCTGATTCCCTGCGAAAAGATGTGTCTGGCGGCCGGCGGGGAACTGTCTTCTCTGCCCCCTCTTTGGGCGCTGAGAAGCTTTTTCTGAGAAACAGCACCTCCTCCTGGTGGGAGAATCCTAAATTCCACCCTCCCACCTAGGTTTCTCTGAGCAGCTGCTAGATGAACCCCACTTCTCTGGTCTAGACACCAGCATCTAACTAACCTTGGAACGGGCCCTGTTTGCTAGCTGGAGAGCGAAGGAACCAGGAAAAAAGGCAAATGTCAGGAAACGAATCTCAGCACGCAAAGAAACTTCCTTCACTCTTCTTTTGCACTGTTTGTGCCTTTGCGACCCTTTGAGGCCTAGCCTGACTAGCTCAGTCAGTAGAACATGAGACTCTTAATCTTAGGGCCGTGGGTTCGAGCCCCATGTTGGGCGTTTGATCTTGCACTCTTTGACATCACTCTCTCCCTTAGAGTCTCAGAGCATAATGGAATCCACTCTTTGTCCTCTCAACCAGCTGAGGCGGTCTTGGACCTTTAGTACATCATGAAGACAAGACAGATTGACAATTCCATGGTCCTAAGAGAGTTGAGTCTCTTCTAGCCCAGGCAAGAGCGGGAAAAAATAACCTTTCAGAAGCTGATTGCCCCCCACCCCCTGAGCAGCCATCTAGAGCTTCTCTACTTATTTCTATATCTTCGCCAGCGCTCAGTAGTTGAGATAACTGCTTCTTTCTCAAATCCTCCACCAGCCCTCTTCATGGGATGGAGATTGCTTAAGGCTGACGATTCCACCACATCTTATTCATCCCTCGTACATTTTTGTAAGCCCATGGAGAATAAAACAAGATAGCAACAAAACTGTTTTAAAAAAAAAAAGACGTGGCCTCAATGTATAACAATACTGGAAATTGTTTTAATATGTTTTCTGTTTCTTTTTCATATCAGTGCTAAAAATAGGAAGGGAACCGTAAGGAAACGAAGAGCTCAGAGCTTGTGTTAACCTCCTTTGAAGACGAACGAATGGCCTCAGTTGGACAGAAAGTAGGCCTAGAAAGTTATGCCCAACCCCCCAAATGTCATCTCCCTGGTGGTCTAGTGGTTAGGATTTGGCGCTGTCACGGCCCGGGTTCGGTTCCTGGTCAGGGAGTTACCCTCTTCAACAAAAGTCTACCTTCCCTTCCTCTCTTGGAGTTCAAGTGGAAGAATGCAACTTCCTGGCCTCCTACAGAATGCTTGGAAACTCTTTAGAGGCCATGGGGAAAGCAAAGCTTCCAACTACTACAATATGGCTATCTGCCCCTTAAAGCCCAGCCTCTGCACCCTTTTACACAAATACACTTACTTGTGCAAACAATTTAGTTTTTCCTTCTTACCGAGCCTAAGCTAAATTAGAACAACATTGCACTTGGACCCAAGATCTTTTTCTTTTCTTTTCACTTTTCTTGGTGAAACCAAACCAAACCAAACAATCATTTTGGGTCCACCAAAATATTTCACTAAATATAATATTCATCCAAAAACCTTTCACCCAGCGCTATATACAAGTCTTTGGAAGTAACACCCCAGAGAAAGATCATTAAGCTTTTCCATTCCTAAGATCTAGCCGCTGAAGGCTTCTGAGCATGGGCTATGGGCCTTTCACCTCTAGGCCAGTGGTTACCCTCTTGCTCAGGTGGCTACTGATGAAAGGCAACGTGGTTTAGTGGCAGATCCATTTCAGCCTCCCTCTTCCAATGTCTACAGGAGGGTGTTTGTTTCGCATTGCATCTAAGCCTTGGTCTAACACTAAGCTCGGGGGTACGTCGAACTAGGGTACGCGAATTCAGCTACGTGAATAACGTAGCTGAATTCGAACTACCCCTAGTTCGACTTACTTACCGTCCAGACGCCGCGGAAGCAAACTCCGCGGCTCCAGGGTCGACTCGACTCCGGCAACTCCTCCTGCCAGCGGTGGAGTACCGGAGTTCGAACTAGCGCTTCCCGGGGTTTCGAACTAATCGCGTCTAGATCAGACGCGATAGTTCGAACTCCGAGCAGTCGAACTCGCCGCGTCGACCGTTCCGGTAAGTGTAAAACGTGGCCTAAGAATCAAATCAATTCTCTTGAAACCTCAACCTGGAATCAAGGTGATTGTAGGTCAAGGAAGGAAGGTTTTGTTCATCCTGTTCTAGTAAATGCTCAAAGTTGCGATGCTTCTTGGAGCTTCCAGACACATTGGCCAGAATTTTCAGAAGGTCTCACACCCACCGCTACGGCCAGATTTGCAGAAGAACTAGGCTCCCAGTTAGGCACTAAAATCTTTAGCCAGATTGTCAAAAAGGCTCAACCTATTTTTCCAAAAGATGAGTTATTTTGGAAAAAAGCTTGTAAAGATTGTGGGTGCTGGTTACTTGTCTATGTGGCCCACACTGCTGGAGTTGGAGGTTCACCATTGTTTTCTCAGAATGCGGTGTCCGTAGTCTGCCTCAGTTCTGGTGTCCATCTTTTATTCTCCTAATAAATCAGCAGGGAGACTAAAACAACATCGGACTCACAGGGCTCCCGGAAACCTGCCAATTTGGCTCACGGTGAAGGTGTATACAAATCATCTGTGCTGTAGAAGGGCTCTGGGAGTTGAAAGAGTTGTGAATTTAACCCTCTAGGTTTCGGGCCTAATCTGAAACTGTTTCAAAACCAATTCCTTAAATAGACCATAGTTTGAAGCATCAGCAATAGGCATCTTACTGAATATATCCAGAGCTTTCCCAGCCAATTTGGCAACCAAAGTTGTCATCTTCCCTTTCCCGAATAAGCACTTTGTCTGTCCTCCAGGCAACACGCTTAAAAATCACTACCAGTGTCTCAAAGCAATCAGCTGTGCACATATCCTGCTCGACTACGCCACTGTGATGGGTTCGGTCACAGAGATCCCCTTGGGACTGAAATTACTTCCGAGCCCGTTTTCCCTGCCAGCTTGTACTCCAGAACCCTGCCTTGTTGAGCCAGACACTCTAGCCTGCTGCAACACAGACCCAGGCTCTGGGCCACACCCCAAAAGCTGCAGACTTTAACTCAAAACAGCTCAGCACCTGTCTCCAGCACCCAGCTCCCAGTGGGATCCAAAACCCCAAATAAATCCCTTGTACTCTCTATAAAGCTTATACAGGGTAATTTCCTAAATTCTTCACCCTCTAGATCACTGATAGAGACAGATGCACAGCTGTTTGCTCCCCCAGGGATTAATCACTTCCTCTGGGTTTATTAATAAACAAAAGTCATTTTTATTAAGGTTAAAAAGTAGGAGTTAAGTGATTTCAAGTAATAACAGACAGAACAAAGGAAGTCACCAAGCAAACTAAAACAAAACACGCAAGCCTAAGCCTAATACATTAAGAAACTGATTCCAGGGAATAGCTCACCCTCAGAGGTGTTCCAATCAGCTTCTTTCACAGACTAGACTCCTGCCTAGTCTGGGCCCAATCCTTTCCCCTGCTTCGGTCTTTGTTACTTCCAGCAGACATCTTAGCTTTTCTCATGACTGGCAGGGGTTTTCTCATGACTGGCAGCCCCTTTGTCCTGCTTCACCCCCTTTTATAGCTTTGGCATAAGGCGGGAATCTTTTGTCTCTCCGGGTCCTCACCCTTCCTTCTAAACGGAAAAATACCAGATTTAAGATGGATTCCACTATCGTGGTCTCTGTAAGACCCCTACTTTCCATTCTTCCTGGGTTGGCCCAGACGTACACAGGAAGGTTTGCAGGTCAATAAACCATTTACAACCAATTGTCAGTGGGAGCCGTGAAGGTTTTAAACCGCCATTAGTGGCCCACGCTTTGCACAATTACAATAGGACCTCAGAGTTAGACTTCATATTTCCAGCTTCAGAGACAAGAATGAGACATGCATACAAATAGGAGGCATATATTCAGTAGGTTAGAACCTTTGTTATGATACCTTACAAGAGACCTTTTGCATCAAGCATATTCCACTTACATCATACTCACACTTATAAGCATCTTTTCATAAAACGTATGGAGTGCAACGTCACCGGGTGTCCTACCTACCCTGCTTTCGCTGCTTCCTGATGGCACAGAATTGACAACAAAAGAGCCAGGCTAGGAGGCTTCTAAAACCGAGAGAGCTGTTCTATCGCGTCCACATCCTCTCAGGAGGTGACAAACCCCCTCTCTCCGTTTCCATCCCCCAAATCCTATCAGCTCAATGAGTTTTGTCCCTGGAAGAGCCTCGAGGGAGGCAGAAGAAGCAGAGAGGATTGCGCTGGGGGTAAATAAAACAGAGACGAGTTGTTCCTCTTGGGATTTTGGTGTGTTTCCCTGGTGATCCTGACGGAGGAACGGGAAGCATAATTCCATTTTTTTCAATGCCTCGGATTGGGTTCAGCTGGTGAACTCTCTGCTCTTGTTCTCACAGGGGAATGGAGACTGGACCGGTTTCCCAATTTGGACAGAAAGTGGCTTGCCAAAGCCGAGGAGAGCCTGCTTCCTGCCTGCACCGAGTTGACAAACTGGGGAAGCCAAAGCTGAGAGAGCCCGTAGACGAAGTCAGAATGCTATCCGCTCACATGGAGGGGGAGCACAAGCCCTCCCTGGGTTTCTCTGCCCAAATTATAATCAGTTGAGTGATTTTCCTGGACGAGCCTCTAGGTAGGCCGAAGAAGAAGTGAAGAGGGTTGCGATGGGGTAAATGAAAGCCGAGGACTCTTCCTCTTGAGATGTCTTTGTCTTGCTCTTGTGATTCTGATGGATGAACCTAAAGCGTCATTTGAGCGTGTTTCAGTGCTTTTCCTCGGGCTCAGGTTGTGATGCTGAGCACAGGGGTTCCTTCACTCTCTCTGCTTGGACCCTCTGTAATGGGGAACGGACCAGCTTTCAAAACAGCCTAGTGGAGCTGAACAAAAACAGCAATAAACATCCAGGTTCACCCTAGATTAATCTTTTTTCCCCAATTTTCTTGGGGAAACAAAACAAAAACATGGTTTTCTTAAGAACTCAACACCCATTCAGGCTCCAAACTCTTTTGCAAGATTTCCAGAAGGGCTCAACACCCTGAGTGCTGAGCTAGTTTGGGAAAAAAACCCAAACAAGGCCGGTACCGATTGTGAGTGCTGGCTGCTTGACTCTGTGGCCCACCGTGCGGGAGTTTGAGGTTCTCATTAAGCTAAGTGTCTCTATTCTGCCTCTGTCCTAGTGTCCATCTAATAAGTGAGGGGGGAGATTAGAACACCTCAGAAGGCACAGGGTTGTAGGAAACCTGAAACTTTAGATGAGGGTGATGGTGTCTAAAAACCAGATGTGATGTAGGTGTTGAACGAGAGATGCTGTCTTGGCCTCCTTGAGCGGCTCATACAATATTGAAGAAAAGGAGGGTTGAGAGAGCTGCTTTTGTCCCAGCGTCAGGATGGCCAAGTGGTCTAAGGCGCCAGACTCAAGGCTCTGTCTTTCCCACAACTGGGGCTTCTGGTCTCCTGCAGGAGGCATGGGTTCAAATCCCACTCCTGACACAACCTCTTGATTCCACCTCAAGAGGTGGCCTGGTTTCAATTGCTCTTGTAACATATTGGAAGAGCCCTTGTTTAGGAGCTTTCTTAGAGTAGCCGCAAGAGAAGTTAGAGGGAATCGTAAATACCTTCGGAATCCATGCGCTCAAGGCACCTAGTTGGGTAAATTCCAGTTTATTCCCCACCAGAAAGTTGGCATTGCTTGATCTTGGGCAGGTATGGATGTCAAACATATACAGGTGGAGGAAGAAGGGAGCAGTACAGTAGACACTGATAAAGGGAAGGTAAGACTCTTAGGCCTGGTCTACACTAGGACTTTAAATCGAATTTAGCAGCATTAATTCGAATTAACCGCTCAACCGTCCACACCAGGAAGCCGTTTAATTCGACCTAGAGGGCTCTTTAGTTCGAATTCGGTACTCCACCCCGACGAGGGGATTAGCGCTAAATTCGACATGGCTATCTCGAATTAGGCTATGTGTGGATGCAAATCAAACTTAGTAGCTCCGGGAGCTATCCCACAGTGCACCACTCTGTTGACTCTCTGGACAGCAGTCAAAGCTTGGATTCTCTGACCAGCCAAACAGGAAATGACCCGGGAAAATTTGAATTCCTTTTCCTGTCTGGGCACTTTGAATCTGATGTCCTGTTTGGACATCGGGGCGAGCTCAGCAGCACCTGCAATGATGCAGAGCTCTCCAGCAGAGGAGTCCATGCAATCCCAGAATAGAAAGAGGTCCCCAGCATGGACAGACTGTGAAGTCCTGGATCTGATCGCTGTGTGGGGCGATGAGTCTGTGTTTTCGGAGCTGCGCTCCAACAAACGGAACGCAAAGACCTACGAGAAGGTCTCCAAAGCCATGGCACTCAGAGGATACAGCCGGGATACAACGCAGTGCCGCGTGAAAATCAAGGATCTGAGACAAGGCTACCAAAAAGTCAGAGCGGCAAACGGACGCTCCGGAGCCCAGCCCCAGACATGCCGCTTCTACGAGGCACTGCATGCCATTCTAGGTGGGTCTACCACCACTGCTCCACCAGTGACCGTGGACTCTGAGTATGGGATAGTGTCGACGGGCAGTTCCTCAGCGATGTTCGCCGATGGGGAAGATGAGGAAGGGTTTGTGGAGGACGACGCAGGCGACAGCGCTTACAATACCGCTTTCCCCGACAGCCAGGATCTCTTCATCACCCTCACAGAGATCCCCTACCAACCCTCCCCGGCCGTTAACCCGGACTCAGAATCAGGGGAAGGATCAGTCGGTAAGTGCTATAAACATGGAAACATTTATTTTTAAAAAAACAGGAATAAAAATATATAAAAACTATATAAAAACTTTTCCATATAAAACTATATAAAAAGAAGGTCCACACATATAGGGATGGAACAGAAATCCTCCTGGGACACTTCCACGAAGCTCTCGTACAGGAGCTTGAAAAGCCTCCGCAGGAGGTTCCTGGGGAGAGGTGCCTTATTTGGTGCTCCGTGGAAGCACACTCTTCTGCGCCAGGCCATCCTAATGTACAGCGGAATCATTGCCTCCACCAGCATGGCAGCATACGGTCCTGGTCTGTGCAGGGATTCTAGCAGCATCCTCTCTCTCTCTCTCCGAGTGACCCGCCTCAGGGTAATCTCGTTCGGCGACTGCTGCATCTAATTAGGGCAATTAGTGTACTGTTACTATTGTGAATGTTTGACTTTTACTTTGCATAGCAATGACCTTCGTTTAACAGCCACGTGTTGGAGGCCGCAGAGGAAAAGCATACAGTGATCTTTCCCGGGCACAGCCGCGAGGGGCTGGAACAGGGTCAGACTTTATACTTTCCAGATTGCCTTCAGCGGGAGGGCACAGCTATCCATTAACTGTTAAGCAGCCTATAGTGTAGTGCTTACCAGGCCTGGCTGCTACACGGATTCAGCTGTACCGCCCCGCTAACCATCAGATCGTGAATTTCAAACACTAAATGACCTGAATAAAGTGCTCTCAGATGAGCTCCAGACCAACAACAGTGCACAGTAATTATTCAGCAAGTATTTGAGGAGAACTGCAACGTTAGAGAGAATCATGAACTGCTCAGGGACAATTAATGCAGCAAAATTTGTCAACATATAACAGGTTCTGACTTATTTCCTTGGTCTTAAAAGAGAACAACAAGGACCTGAATCTCCTCCCTGTCAATAACCCCCTGCTCAGCCAATCAGGGTAGAGACAGGACGGGAGGCTGAGGGTTCTCACCAGAGAGCCCAAAGGGTGGCCCAGGTCACCGGTGGGGATCACTGCCCGAGCACTATTTCAGCCCCACATTTTTGGGTGGACCTCCCACAGTGGGAGCTGCCGAGCACTCCCCCGCAACACACATACAGACACACACATACACACACACCACTCCTGGTGTTGGGAGGGGAACAGGTGAAAGGACAAAAGAAGCAAGAGACAAAGAGAAAGGAGGACGGGATGGATGGAGGAAAAGGCGAAACAAAAAGGACAAACCCTAATGACCCCAGTGATTTTAAGGGACAAAATCCCAGGTGCGGAATAAAATTCTGCCTCCTTAAGTTCGTGTTTTCCATGCCTAGAATTCAACTGTCACCAGATGGATCAGACTGAACAGGTTTCAAATCTCGAGGAGGCTCTTACCTTCTAAACAGGGACGGCTGTTTTCTAGTAAAATCACTAAAAGGGAAGGAGAAAACTCAAAAGAGGTTCCTCCTGGTGCTCACGTACGTGAACCCGAATACTCTCTCAGTCCTCAAAGAGAGACCTGGAGAAGGAGACTTGGTGAAGCAAAGCCACAGGGGTCTCTGAGGTTTCCCTGGCCCCTCGCGCCTGTCCTGCCTGGCTGATGTCAGCATCTCTCTGTGAGGTCACCACCTCCCCACCATCTTTGACCAATAGTCTGAGGTCCTGCAAAAAGCCTTTGTGATGTCACTGCCAAACCCCTCCCTTGCTGTGCTAATGTCCTGCCCCTGGCCAGGCACTTTGGAGGTTTGAGCTGCTCCCTGCGGATCACCCCACTCAAGGAGCGTTCGTTCTAGGAAGCAAGCCGGCTAGACAGGAGAACATCAGATGGTGCTCCCAATGCTACACTCAGTTTTTCAGAAATTAGTCGACTTTATGGCCAGAAGAGACCATTAGAGCATCTAATCTGACCCCCTGCGTATCACTGGCCTCCTGTATGACACAAGAGCTACTTTTGGGGCAAACACATTCCAGAAAGGCATCTAATCTTCACTGAATGACATCAGGACATGGCGAATCCACCACTTTCCTTGGGAACTTGTTCCTGTGGTGAATCATCCTCGCTGTTGAATATTTGTGTCTTATTTGTAATATGAATTTATCTCTTTTCACCTTCCAGCCACTGGGTCTTCTTATGCCTTTCTCTGCTAGATTAAAGAGCCCTTTAATACCCAATCTTTAATTCACAACCTTTTCTCTCCATTAAGGCACTTCAACACTTCAATGAAGTCACCTTTCAATCTTCTTTTGATAAGCTAAAATGGTTGAGCTTGTTCAATAGCTCACTAGAAGGCATTTTTTCCAGCCTTCAGAACATTTATCATCAGACTCCTGAACTTCAACTGGATGTGGTTCTTGTTCTTCTGCACAACATAGCTCCTGGAGAAGAGGGATCTGCAAATGTACATTCGTATGATACCTTTGTTTAATTGATGAAAACATAAACTAGACACTTAGAGGACTGGAACTGATTTCAGCTGATGGACAGCTTTGCTAGGTTTTTATGCATTTGGACAGTGAAATGTTGAGTGGAGCTCCTGAACAGAATGGAGAATGGAAATGAAAATGTTTTCCTTTTTTTTAAAAAAAGAAAGAAATTTATAAGAGAACACGGGGGCTTGAACTGAGAACCACTTGCGCTGCACTCAGGCACTCTACCACTGAGTTAGACCCCCATGACAACAGGTGTATGGAATCGTGATCTCCAGGACTTTGAAGGACAAACCCTGATTCATTGAGGTCCTTTGCCATTCCCAGACCACAGGATGTTTTAAAAATGGGGTTTGATTAAACTTCTTAAATGTGGCAAACACCACAGCTTGCACACCCACCGATATAGCTTCTCCCACTGACATCGCTGCCACCTCCTGGGGAAGTGTATTAACTACACCCACAGGAAAACTCTCTCCCCTCAGCATAGAGCAGTGGTTCTCAAACTGTGAGTCAGGACCCCAAAGTGGGTCATAACCCTATTTTAATGGGGTTGCCAGGGCTGGCATTAGACTTGTTGGTGCCTGGGGCTGAAGCCAAACATCTGAGCCCCACCACCCAGGGCTGAATCCCTCAAGCTCTGGTTTTGCTCTCCCCCAACTGGGGCAGGGCTCTGGCTTTGTCTCCCCTGCCTCTGCTCCGTGTGGAAGGGCTTGGTCCCTCTTTCCAGGGTCATGTAGTAAGTTTTTTTTGGCAGAAGGGGGTTGCAGTGAAAGGAAGTTTGAGAAACCCTGACATAGAGCCTCTGAATATGTCTAGACTTGGCTCCCAGTGGCAGATCAGACACTGAAAGTACAGCCATGGAGACACAACACACCAGCCTTGCCTAGCAGGCAAGAATCAAACCTCCACAGAAAGACACCTGTTGCTTTCTAACCCATCTCCCTAAACCCTCAGCCACCACCACTTAACAAAGGGGCCTTTCTACACGATGGTTCTGGTCTCACTGAAGGGTCATTACCAATTGTTTGCTCAGACCAGCATTAGGGAAAATGGTGCCCTGGGCAAAGCTTGTACTTTGGCACTTCCCCATTGCCCCTGGACGATCCCCACTCCCCGTTTACCGCTAGCTTCTGCACTCCCAGCCCTTGCGCCTCCTTCACCCCTAACTCCTGCCCCCTCCTGTGCCCCCTTTGCCCTTAACTCCCTGGGCCACCAGCCATTGCCCCTCTCCTGCAGCCCCTTCACATGGCTCCAGTGCTGGGGGCCCCACACTTGTTCTCCCTTTCCCTGGGCTTTGGCATCACTAGCCCCTGCTTAGCGAGTAGGGTTCAGTGGTTCCCAAAATGTGGGGCATGACTCCTAGGGGGACACAGAGGAACATTCATGGGGGCACCTCAGGGCCTGAGCCAGCCCCCATGGAGGGAGCAGCACTCAGCCCCACTCTGCCCCAGCTCTTCCCCAACCCCACCCTCACCCTCACCCTCAGCCTGGGCCTCTGGCTCCCAGCTCGGCCTCGACCCCCTTACCCCTGTCTGCACCCCTCTCCCCAGCAAGCAACAGCCCCACTCCCAGCCTCGGTTCTTGACTGCGGCTTCCAAGGGGCCACAGCCATGGCTAAGAGGGCGCAGTGTGAAATGTTTGGGGACCCCTGGTTTAGGGTGATGTTCACAATCACTTCTATGAAGTCCAATAAAAGCTATTCCTCACCCACCTATCCCTCCATCAGGATGGACTAGGTATGTTCTGCTGCCCTTCACTCATGCAGGCAGGATAATAACATTTCATTCCACTCAATCCTAAAGTGATTTGTAACCCGCCACCAGCCAAAACTGGTCATTTTGGGGAAGCGGCCCCATCATGCTGCATAGCTAGGCAGAGTAGGTGTGTCTATGCAAACACGATCTGTTTCTGATGTCTTTCCCCCAGCTCCTCACTAGATGTGAGGGGGGAGCTCATTCAGCCCCTGCTTCCGCTTAGTATTTAAAAACTCCTTATTGTCCCTAGCTCTGCTGGCCTTAGATTTCTCCTCCTGTCTGTTGCTTGACAGCTCAGATGAGGTGGCGGAGTGGTTAAGGTGATGGACTGCTAATCCATTGTTCTCTGCACCCATGGGTTTGAATCCCATCCTCATCGGATGCATTTAGTCATCACCCCTCCTTTGTAGGCAACCATGTCCCCTTTTGGTACAGTGACAGATCAAACAATGTTGCTTCTTGCAAACAGAAACTCAGAACTCCCTTGCTTTAAATAAAATGTCTAAATCCCAGATTTCTTTAAAAAAAATTCTCTAGGGCTCTTTTTCTTAGTTTTTTTCTCCAAAGGGAACATCCTCATCATCTCCCCCAAACACCCTGGGACCTGCCCAAATTATTAAAATACCCTGAACCCATGCAAGGCCAGAGCAGTGAACCAGAGCTAGTGTCCAGGCCAAGCTGTTCTGAAGGAGGCAACTCAAACGTTTTCTCCCTGCTTCCCTTGGCAAGGTCTGACTGAGAAAACAAAATTCCCCAAACTGAAAATTTTCTGCTGAAAAACCAATACTAGTCTGGTTGGGGACTTTGGTTTGAAAGTATTATTGTTATTATTCTCTTCTGATTTCTGAATCAGTTCAGTTCTTCTTGTCCTCCAGGTGTGTTTCCAGCTGCTGAGTTGTGGGGGAGAGAGGCCAAGTCATGATGTCTCTTCCTCTCTTTCATAGTTTCTTGCGACTTGCTAGGAAGCTCCTTTGCTACGATGTGAGTCAAGCAGTGTCCATTGTCGCTGTGCTATCTCAGAGAAGCCTGCATTGTACACGGTTCCTGGGATAGTCCTTGGGAGTGTGGATCCCTACAATGGGCCAGCAGCGAGTCTGGCGCCTCCATTGTCACACCTGAAAGGCTGGTGGGTGGCATTTCCCAACCTCATAACATAGCTCAGTAACGCACACAGAGCAAAACTTCATAACTTCCCAACCAATGCGAGCACACACCATCCAACACGATATTAATGTTCAACAGATCAAGACTTTTGAAATGATACCTCACCAGGCAGACTTTGTACAAACCATGTCATCATTATATGAGAGTGGTGAATATGGGGCTTCCAGGGTGCTGCTTTGAGCACAGCATGCCACACCTGCTCTTCCATTGCAGTGGAGATGTACCCTTAGAGGCCATCTCTCCTGAGATAAAGATGGCAGCAGGGCTGGCCTGGGTCATCTGACTTGGGCTCCTGGAGCTAAAGCTGAAGGGCTAAAAACTGTGGTGCAGATATTTGTGTTGATGCTGAAGCCTGGGTTCAGAAACCCTCGCGCCTCGTGGGGCCTCAGAGGTTGGCCTCAAGCCCATATGTCTGTCCTGTAATTTTATAGAGGTTGGGAGGGAGTTTAGCAAGTGGAAATGGTAAAACCGCATCGAGGGGACTGGAACACTGACCTGTCAGCTCTCAACACCCAAACTTTCAGTAACTCTATTATCAGTGTCTGCGAGTGTAATTTAAACCGTAGGTCCATCTAGCTCTGAATCTTTCCTTCTGACAGTAGCCAATACCAGGTGCCCCAAAAGCCACCCCGTAAGGCACCACCCAGAATCTCCTGTTTACAAAACAGGGGCTTTAACCAGCTAAACCATGGTACCTGCTGTTATTGAAAGCATCCTGTCTGCCCACACCTGACTCTCTGCCAATCCCCACTGGGCCCTGACAAGCTTTGCTCGTGTTTGTATTCTGTAAAGCAGAGGAGCAGGTGACGTTTTGCTCCCAAGGTGTGTGTGAGATTCTTTGGACAGGTCTGCACAACAAAATTAGGTTGGTGTAATTACATTTCTTAGGCTGGCAATGCAGTTCTATCAACCTAATCCCAATGTAGATAGCACCTCAGCTGTCAGAACTTTCTGGAGCTATGAAAGGGGAGGGGCCCAGCCTCTGTAGCAGGAATGCAGGGCAGGCGAGTTCACGGCAGGCATTATGGGATACTGGTGGAGGCCAGTTATGGTGATATAATGACCAGCAGCATTTACACTGACAATTTGTCACTTTAAGTTTGCTGCACAAAGCTCTAGGCCTCTCGTCGTGATGGTTTTATTTTGTCACCAAAACAGGGCAATTTTGTCACCAGACGTGGCATTGCAGTGTGTGCACCAGCCACAAGCTGCCGACCGAGGGAGCGTTGTGTGTTTTTCACACAACTGAGCAATATAATGATGCTGAAATAACTTTGTAGTGCAGACCTGGCCAAAGATTCACACACACACACACACACACACACACAGCTTTCAAGGAAAACTTCACCTGCTCCTCTGCTTTGCAGAATCCAAACACAAGCAAAGCTTTTCAGGCCTCAGTGGGGATGGCAGGGAATCAGGTGTGGGCAGAAACTGTGTTTTAGCCACAGGCAGGCACCATGGCTTAGCTGGCTAAAGCACCTGTTTTGTAAACAGGAGATTCTGGGTTTAACTCCCAGTGGTGCCTTGTTGAGTAACTCTTAGGGCACCTGGTATTGGCTACTGTCAGAGGACAAAACACAGAGCTAGGTAGACCTGTGGTTTAGCCCAGTGTGGCTTTTCTTAGGGTTTAAATTACACTCACAGGCACTGGTAATAGAGTTACTGAAAGTTTGGGAGTTAAGAGCTGATAGGTCAGTGTTCCAGCCTATCACAGATGACCCCCCTCCCTCTGGGACAGGGGCAGGTCTCAGCTCTCACATGAAAGGGCTCATTGTGGCTGTCAGAACCTGTGGGCAGCTCATTTAGTTTGCACCGAGGGTTGAGTCCTGCCTTGTGCACCGTGTGTGAGAATGAAAATCCTAAACCGCCCTTTGAAATAACAAATGCAGCAGGACGTGTTATTGTCCCTGCCCCAAAGCAGACAGACCAATGGAGAAATGCCATTGAGTCCAGGGTAATACTCCACTGCCATTTTACCTTGTTTGCTTGCTAAACTCCCTCCCAACCTTGAGGGCTCCCAGAGCCCGATATTGAGCTTGAGCCGAGATGTCTACGGTGCAAATTTACCACCCCACGGCCCTAGCCTGGGAGCCTGCACTGGCACGGGACAGCCGTGGGTGTTTCATTGCAGTGTGGACATAGCCTAGCATTATGTCTACACTGCCATTAACACACCCAAGTCACTATTCTCAAACCCTGGGTCAGTTGATTCAGGCTTGTGGGG
The DNA here is from genome assembly GCF_020497125.1 of Mauremys mutica. Lineage (NCBI taxonomy): Eukaryota > Metazoa > Chordata > Testudines > Geoemydidae > Mauremys > Mauremys mutica. The sequence goes on along the minus strand of NW_025423268.1, from coordinate 1,094,568 downwards.
CTTGTGCTGCAGGGTTATAAAATTACAGTGTAGACACTTGGGCTTCAGCCCAGCCTCCGAGACCCCACGAGGGGTGAGGGTCTCCGAGCCTGGGCTCCAGTCTGAGCCCCAGGAGCCCAAATCAGATCATCCAGGCCAGCCGGGCCAGTGGGATTTTATCACAGTATAGATGCCCTCTCAGGGTATGTCTACACTGCAATGTAAGCCCAGGGTTAGCAGAAGTCATGTCAGCAGCCCCAACACATAAACATAAACCACAAGGGAAAGACCCACCCCCCAAATAAGCTGGGCAGTGTCCTTCTCCCTACGGTTCATAAATCCAGCAACCAAACGTCCTTTAACAGGAGCCATCCCCACTCTTCACCCCACTCACAGCAGTTGTCCTTAGTCAGTGCAAGCCCAGAGGTGCCTCTGTACAGTTCACCTGCCAGCCTGGGTGGAAAAAGGGAGAAAATAAGAAGGCACCGTACTCACTATGTTGTCTACGGACTCACTCATCCCTCCACTGCTACTCTGTGTTAGGGTTGGTCTAACACCTAAATTTTAGTATTAGGACCCAGGACACAACCCCCTTGGCTTTAGAACCCCTGTCCCCTGCCTAGCAAGTGCTATTGAATTGAGGGTGAGTCCCTCCATCAGGGTCTGCCAAGCCCAGTTCTGCTGCCCTCGAGTCACACAACAAGGATAAAAACCCTTTATTTTACTCCTGCCCCTGTAACATGGAGACTGGGAATCCAACACCAGCCAAAAGTGATCATTTCGGCAAGCAACCCAACCTATTTCCAACATACTGTAAAATCCACATGCAGACTCGTACACGAAACCTTGCAAGAAAATCTTCCTGAGGGGGTCTGAAGCACCTGCTGCTGGAGGGAAGGAGGGAGCTGTGGGTTGGTATTGAGGAGCAGCGTGAGGAGAAGGGGCCTGTGGGTTGGGATTGAGGGGCACTGGGAATAGGAGGGGGCTGTGGGTTGGGATTGAGGGGCACTGGGAATAGGAGGGGGCTGTGGGTTGGGACAGAGGGGAAGGGTGAAGAGGAGCAGGCTCTGGCTGGGAGTGAGGAGCAGTGAGCACAGCAGGGACTGAGGGGCACTGGGAAAAGAGGGGACATGAGTTTAGGCTGAAGAGCATCTTCATTTGGGGATCCAGCAGGACAGGTGAAGGCAGCAGGTGATTCTAATTCCGTAGGGATATTCTGTGTGTGTGTGTGTGTGTGTGTGTGTGTGTGTGTGTGTGTGTGTGTGTGTGTGTGTGTGTGTGTGTGTGTGTGTGTGCGTGCGCGCGCGCACGCGCGCGCGCGCAGGGGAGGAACATGCTCTATGCCCAGAGACCTTTATTCCTCCAGGCTGCAAGGACAGAGGGGCTGTCAGGAAGTTGCCCCTTCAAACTCACACACAAAAAGGCCCTTCTGAGGAAAGGGAAAATCCTGTAGAGAAAAAGTAACATCAAAGAGGACATGAGAAAGACAGTTTAAGATCTTCATGAGTAGTTTATCACCTGACCACGGATTTGAACCATGGATCCTCAGATTAAAAGTCTGATTCTTTATCAACTAAGCTAATCAGGATCATGAAGAACAGGAGCAAGTTGGTGCAGAGGAGAAACTAGTCAAGAAAACAAGAGCAAGAAACAATAGGGGAAACCTGCTGCTCTCTCTGGCCCAGTCAACACTACGAGTTTATATCAAAACGTCTGTTAGTCTATAAGGTGCCACAAGACTCTTTGCTGCTTCTACCAACTGAGCTAGCGAGGCTCACATAGGAAAAGTGCAAGTTGGTGCAGAGGTGAAGCTAGTCAAGAAAATTCTTGGGTGAGTTCCCAAAGCCTGAAGGGTCAAAAATATTGTCACGGGTGGTTCAGGGTATATGTTCACCCCCCAAAAGCAAACGGAAAAAAATTGTTTCTCGCCTTTCTTCAGTGTCACCGTATGTCTACTGGATGCTGCTGGCAGACGCGGTGCAGCAGCGCTACACAGCAGCATCCCCTTTCTTTCCCTTCCTGAGGGCAGATGATATCGGAGGACTGATATCTGTCATCGTCGTCCCGTGAGTGCTCCTGGTTGGCCTTAGTGAAGTCGGCCAGGGGTGCCTGGGCAAAAATGGGAATGACTCCCAGGTCATTCTCTTCTTTAAGCTTTGTCTAATGAAGATTCAGTCCTGCCTGGAATATCATAGCAGGTGGAGGCTGCCCTCCCCTTCCTGCCTTTGAATTCTACTTGCAGAGGCAATAAAGTCAGTGTTGTTTCAAATTCATGTACTCTTTATTACTTCATCACACAAATGGGGGTATAACTGCCACAGTAGCCCAGGAGAGATGGGGGAGGAGGGAAGCAATGGGTGGGGTTGTTGCAGGGGCACCCCCTAGAATGACATGCAGCTCATCATTTCTGCCAGATATCTGGGGCTCTGACCTGGAGCAGCCATTTGCTTCTCTAGTTCTTTAGTAGGCTTGCCTGATAGTTTAGCCAGGACTTCCTCTCCATTAGACAAAGCTTAAAGAAGAGAATGATCTAGGAAGGCATTCCTATTTTTGTCCATATGCCCCCAGTCAACCTCACTGAAGCTAGCCAAGAGCACGCACGACAGCAACAAACAGTACAGTATAACTTGCAACTATCATTGTCAATTAGCAAAGCAGCAGACAGTACAGTATGGCTAACAACCATCTTTGCTAACTTGCAAAAGGCAAGGGTATGCTGCTGTGTAGCACTGCAGTACCACATCTGTCAGCACCATCCAGTAGACATACAGTGACGGTGAAAAAAAGGCTGAACGGGCTCCATGGTTGCCATGCTATGGCGTCTGCCCGGGTAATCCAGGGAAAAGGGCGCAAAATGATTATCTGCCATTGATTTCATGGAGGGAGGATTGACTGACGACATTTACTCAGAATCACCCACGACACTGTTTTTGCCCCATCATGCACTGGTATCTCAACCCAGAATTCCAATGGGTGGGGGAGACTGCAGGAACTATGGGATAGCTATGGGATAGCTACCCACAGTGCAACGCTCTGGAAATCGATACTAGCCTCAGTACATGGGCGCACACCGCCAAATTTATGTGCTTAGTGTGGCCGCATTCACTTGACTTTATATAATCTGTTTCCAAAAACCGGTTTCTGTAAAATCGGAATAATCCCATAGTGTAGACATACCCTGACACAGCTTTAGAACCCTCTACCCACTATATGGCCAAGAGACAGCAACTCTCAGATCCTGTGTGGATTGTCTGATGGGCTTGGGGCCAAGAGCAAACTGCGTACCCCCTGCCAGAGCAGAAGAAGTAAAAAATAGGGGCTTCCCAAAAAATGGGAAGGGAAGAAGAGAGAAGCAAGTGGAAAAGGAAGAGAACATGCAGACACAGAACCCTACCTAAATTCTGAAATAGATTACAAGAAAAAAAGAGAGAGAGCAGCATAAATAAAACTTAAAAAACTTTCAGTAAGAACTGAATTAGAAACCTTTAAAACACCAGTTTTCACACTACCTTTACTTTTCTTCCAAATTCTACCAAAAGAAATTAAGACTTGCTACTAAACAACAGCTTTAAACAAGCTCAGATATTTATTTTTAAATTTGCTTTATAAGGACTAACCACTCAGTCTGTGTTCTCTTCTTCTCAGCTTCCCAAAAGGAAAGCAAGAACAGTCATCAATAGCAGACAGCAAGTGCATTAAAGCAACACTATTCACTCATCTCATGCTTAGAAAAGAACACTTTAACTCCTCATCGTGGTTAGCAAAGTCAGACACTTTCAACCACAACTCTCTAGTTACAAACTATAGAAATGATCCCTGAAAGTACAGTCTTATAAAGCTGTGCTCGGCTACACACCCAGGCTAATGTGCACAAGCTTTCTTCCCATGGTGAATGTTTTCATACAAGGGGTTTCACCCCCAGCGAATTAAAGAACAAAAATCTAAAACCAGGTTCCCATTTCATTAAAGCACAATTGAGACAGCTTTAGAAGACTGGCCATTAGAAGATGTTTATGTCGCTATTTACAGAAACACACCTCCTGATTAGCATGTGGAGCTCCTAGCAACTAATCAAACCCTCTTGCTTTGCCATACCTCTCACAGGCTCCTCCGTACCACATGACAGCTTGTCAGGCACAGACAATCGGGACAGGTCAGCCCTTTCTAGCATGCTCCGCAGCTGTTTCTCTCCAGCTTGCTCTCAAATTCATCTACACTAGAAGTTTTTGCAGGGTTCTATGTTACCGGTGGTACCTGCACTAAATCAGTGGGTCTCAACCTTTAGAGACACCTGTACCCCTTTCAGGAGTCTGATTTCTCTTGCATACCCCCAAGTTTTACCTCACTTAAAAACTACTTGCTTACAAAATCAGATGCAATATTTATAAAAATAAATCACTTGAATATAAGTATTGTACTTACATTTCAGTGTATAGTATAGAGAACAGTATAAACAAATCAATGTATGAATTTTAATTTGTTACAAATTTGCTAGTGCTTTCTATGTAGCCTGTTGTAAAACTAGGCAAATATCTAGATGAGTTGCTGTACCCCCTGGAAGACCATTGGATACCCCTGTTTGAGAACCACAGCACTAAATCACCCTTACTTTTAGAACTGGTGCCACTTGAACCAAGGCATTCTGAACCATTTCAGTGCTAGCAGACAGTGGCAACACAGCTGCACTAGGTCTGTTGTTCCTCCCTGCACAATTCCCACTTGGAAAGAAGATATCTTCTGGTCTGACCCTATTTACCATTGTGAGCTGCATAGGCAACTTTCTCTGTGTTATGTGAGCAGAATCCACACAATATATACTACCTGTATGGCCCTGAGGATGCCACATCGGCCGCAGCTGCTGATTGGGCCACAGGTTGAGAATCACTAGTCTATAATTTTGCAAAGTCCATTGCCACAGGCTTTTCCCCCATGTCTGCTGTGAGACAAGAGCACATGAAATTCATAGCAATATAAATATGAGTGAAACCACCCAAATAGATATACATAAAAACTAGACAGTCTCATTTTAAAACAAAGAAAAACACAGGCCACACAGGGAGTGGGGCAAGAGTCTTAAATGATTTATACCCTCTCCTACCCGCCATTCAGCATAAGAATTAACCTAAATGGATCATGACTATTTAAATAGAGCATCTTTCTCCTACAAAGCAGAATAAGACAAAAGGTTGAGGCTGTTCCCCTTCACATTTGAGGGGGAGGAGGGAGGAGTAGAAGGATTTAGATGCTCAATCCACTTCAGATTAGGAAAGAAACCAAGCAGACTAATGATTTACTCAAAACCCACCCCAGCAAAAAGAAAACCAGACTATCTGCACCTAAGCGTTATACAAGTTTCTAAATAAAGCTATTATATCTAACCTTCCTCATAACTAGATTTCTGGTTCACTACAAAAAGTCCTTCTTTTATTCAGTATACAAAATCTAACCACTCAGTCTGTGCTCTCCCCTCTCGCTTTTACAACTAGCAGTCTATACAGTAACTCCTCACTTAACGTTGTAGTTATGTTCCTGAAAAATGCCACTTTAAGCAAAACGATGTTAAACGAATCCAATTTCCCCATAAGAATTAATGTAAATGAGGGGGTTAGATTCCAGGGAAATTTTTTTCACCAGACAAAAGACTGTGTGTGTGTATATATATATATATATATACACACAAACACAGTATAAGTTTTAAACAAACAATTTAATACTGGTACACAGTGATGATGATTGTGAAGCTTGGTTGAGGTGGAGGAGTTAGAGGGTGGGATATTTCCCTTACTGCTAAATGATGAACTAGCAATTGGCTGAGCCCTCAAGGGTTAACTCTCCCACTCTGCAAGGCAGCAGGAATGGAGGGAGATATGCACATTTCCCTTAAGTACACTGCCTTGTTAATTAGATCAGCTTGCTGTGATCCCAGCTGCTGCAAGCTCTCTCCCTCCTGAGCCCTGCTCTATGGAAGATGGGGGTAGGGGGACACCCTGAGATTAGCAGGAGCAGGGGGTAGGGGGACACCCTGAGATTAGTCCCCCCTTCCTTCACTCCCCCCGGCACAGCAAGCAGCAGTCTCAGGGAGCCACTCCAAGGCAGAGGGCAGGAGCAGCACATGGCAGGGGGACACAGCTGAACTGCAGGCAGCTGCTGTGCAAGGAACTTAGGGGAGTGGGGAGCTGATAGGGGGTTGCCCGATCCATCCTGGTTCCAAGCCCCCACCAGCTAGCTGCAACGGGCTGCTCTTCCTGCAAGCAGTGGACAAAGCAGGCGGCTGCCAAACAACATTAGAAGGGAGCATTACACAACTTTAAATAAGCATGTTCCCTAATTGATCAGCAACATAACGAAACGTTAACCAGGACGACTTTAAGTGAGGAGTTACTGTAGGAGGCTTTAGGTCAGCTCAGCTACGTTTCTCAGGGGTGTGGATTTTTCATTTACCTCAGACAGAAAAAAAGAGAGTAACAGAAAAGAGAAGAAATAAGATGGGAAGGAAAACACCCAGTGGGGCATGGGAGATGTTGACATATGCAAATCCCTCATGTAAACCCCTCCCCCCATGCCCTTCATTGTCTCCTCCACCCATTGCAGGGTTCCCCAGTCTTTCTCCATGGCAGGGGTTCTGTGTGTTTGATTCCACCCATAGCAAGGTCCCCCATTCTCCCCAATGGCAGGGGCTCTGTGTGAGCCGCTTTTCTCCCCATTCCACCCTCTACCCACTATAGGGCCAGGCGACAGCAACTCTCAGATCCTGTGTGGATTGTCTGATGGGCTTGGGGCCAAGAGCAAACTGCCTACCCCCTGCCAGAGCAGTAGGAGTGTTGCCAGTGTTGAGGCAGCAAACAGTGGTTCGTTGCCCGGTGTGCGTCGCACTAATTATCACACCAGGGTGGAGAATGCAGAAAAAGTTTATTTGAGCCCAAGTAAGGTGCAAAGGGAGATATTACAATCTCAAATCCTGCACACAGATGCAAGCTGTGTGTCTCTTCTTATACATGACTTCAACAAGGCATCCTCATTACCCCCATTGCCCACTCACCCCCCTTCTACCTTCTAGTCCCCTCCCATATAATAGGCATATTGTATAGCCGGCAATTACATCAGACAGGTTAAATCATCCTTGACAGCAAACAATTTATCTCCTAACTTTTCAAGGCTGTTAGGTTGGTTTACTTCTGGATTTATTACCTTGCCTTCCCTCCCCTTCTCCTCTTTCTAAACTAAACACAAGTAGGGCTTCTTTATTATCTCCTGCCAGTGCTGTACTGATAAGGAGCAGTTACACATTCCATTCTCACTTCTAACTTGGGAATTCAACTAGAATTTAATATGGAGGGACTCTGGACAAGCATAAAATAACTTTGGTTCAATTCAGGCCTAGTACAGAAAGACTTCATTAACACTGTGTTTTTCTACCCTCCTGAGTTATCTAGGGATATGCCTAATGGCACCAACAGGAGTAAAACTAGGGGCTTCCAGAAAAATGGGAAGGGAAGAAAAGAAAAGCAGAGAAGAAAGTAGAAAAAGAAGAGAAAGTGCAGACACAGGACCCTACCTAAATTCTGACATAGATTACAAAAGAAAAAGATACAGCAGCATAAAGGAATATTAAATTTTTTTTAGTAAGTACTGAACTAGAAATCTTTAAAACACCAATTGCAAACTAGGTTTACTTCTCTTCCAAATCCTATCAAAACAAATTTAAGTTGTGCCGTGAAACAGACTATCAGCAAAAACTGTAAACAGATTCATGTAACAGAAAAACCCCAAAACATATTTTTCAATTTCCTTTGCAAGGTTTAACCACTCAGTCCGTGCTCTCCCTCTGCTGGCTCCCCCAAAAGAAAACAGGTAAAGTCATCAATAGCAAAGAGCAGCTCTATGAAAACAACACTGGGTGTTTACTTCACGCTTAAAAGAAACAATGTAACTTCCCCTGCTGGTTAACCAGATCAGACACTTTCAACCACACTTCCTTAATCACAAACTTTAAAAACAATCTTTGAAAACACAGTTTTGCTCAGCTACAAACCCAGGCTAATGCGCACACGCTTTTACCCCACGGTGAGTGTTTTCATACACCGGGTTTCACCCCCAGCAAACTAAAGGACACAAGTCTAAAGCCAGGTCCCCATGTCATGAAGCACACTCGAGACAGCTTTAGCCCACTGGCCATTAGAAGATGTTTATGTCGCTATTTACAGAAACACGCCTCCTGATTAGCATGCGGAGCTCCTACCGACCAATCAAACCCTCTTGCTGTTACTGCCCGAACCTGCCCCGCCTCTCACAGGCTCTGCTCTGCCACGTGCCGGTGCCGCGCCCGTTTCCCCGCAGGCGGAGCCCGGCCCGGCGCAGCTCTGCCCGCCCGGGGCTGCGGCTGGTTCTCTCCGGTTCCCCGGCACTAGAGACTTCGCGTGTCACGTGACCGGGGGCAGGCACCGCCTCTGGCTGCTTCGAGACTGGAGCATCCGTGGGCGGGGGGGGGATACCAGATGGGTCATTAGTGCCCAGCAGCAGCCCCCGCCCCCGTCACCTCCTCTCGCTCCCCCAGCGCCTCCTGCCCGCTGACAGGGAGGGAGGGAGAGGAGTTGAATGCGGGAGTGGGGTATTGGGGAAAGGGGTGGGTGGGGGTGGGGGCGGGGCCTGGGAGGAGCCCGAGGGGGGCAGCCCCCCCAGCATAGTGGAAACTTGGCGCCCCTACATCCTACTAGTGCAACCTCAACCAGGGCCGCGCGGGGGGGGGGCAAGTGGGGCAATTTGCCCCAGGCCCCGGGTCCCGCAGGGGCACCCACGAGAGTTTTTTGGGGCCCCTGGAGCGGGGTCCTTCACTTGCTCCGGGGGCCCCAGAAAACTCTCGCAGGGCCCGGGCCCCCGGAGCTTCTTCGCTCCTGGTCTTCGCTGACGGGGGGTCCTTCCTCTACGGGATAGAAGGACCCCCCGCCACCGAATTACAGCCGAAGCAGGACCCGCCGCCGGAGTGCAGCCGGATCTTCGGCGGTAATTCGGTGGGGGGGGTCCTTCTGTTCCGGGACCCGCCGCCGAAGTGCCCCGAAGACCCGCGGTGGGGGCTGCACTTCGGCGGCGGGTCCCGCTTTGGCAGTAATTCGGCAGAGGGGGGTCCCCGCCGTGGGTCTTTGGGGCACTTTGGCGGCGGGTCCCGGAACGGAAGGCCCCCCGCTGCCGACTTACCGCCAAAGTGGGGTCCCCCACCGCCGAAGACCCCGGGGCCCCCGGAATCCTCTGTGCGGCCCTGACCTCAACCATTTAAATGCTGCAAAGCGGAGGCTGAGCAGCGGGATTTGGTTCAATTGCTGCTCTCAGCACAATTCCTCAACACCGTGCACGGTGTATCCAGGAGACAGCAAGTCTCTAGTTTTGCAAGTATATCGCCACGATTTTCCCCCTTGAAACAGCAGCACCCATAATTCATAGCAATCTAAATATCAATAACTGTTAGTGAGCCTAGCCAAATAGTCTTGAATGAAAGCTAGAGAGAGCTGCCATTAGAGTCACGTACTGTACACGTTTGTTTCCCTGGAGAGTGTTCGGTAACCATCTGTAGAGGTGTAACAGGTATTTAACTACAGTCTCTTTCTCCTGAAAAATGGGAAAAGGCAAAGGCTTAAAGCTGCCTGTAGGAGAATTTTCAAAGCCATACAAGTGATCTGGACACTCAATTCCCACTGATTTCTAAACTGGTTTTCAAAATCCCACATCACAAACAAATAAAAAGAAAGGCTGAGTAAGCAAACCCCTCACAACAACGCATAGAAAAACTAAGTATTCTATAGATTTAGAAACAAAACCAGCTGTTATAAACTTCCCAAAGCATAATTTAAAAAGTCATATTTTAAAGCTTTTTCATTCATTCGTTTAATACAACCTCCCCTCCCCACAGTCTATGCTGTCTCCCTCCTGCTTCTCCAGCAGGAAGAAGCAGCGGGCATCAGCGCCAGACAGCAGCTGCATTCAAGCAATCCCACCTATTCGGTGCCTGATTGGAAGAAAACCTTGTCAAAATCGTCCTCCAACAATCCCTTTCGAAAGCACGTCTCTAGCTAAGCGCCGGCCATTTCTCCTGCACAGACACCCTCCCTGCTGCCAATCCCCGGCTACCCTGATTAACGTCGTAAAGACTCGTTTTTTAAAACAAGTGGTCACGAAATAAAATGGATCGTACCTTTTGCAAACAGCCTTTTTGTCAGCAGATGGCCACATTCTTCACAGCAGTGTGGGGAGCACACTTTGTAGTTTGTACAGGTCGAGTTTATTGCCCGCCCCAGAGGCTCCTAGCACCCCTCAATTCACTCCTAGAAGCTCCCTATGTGCCCTCTCCCATCCCACTCTTTTTAGGGACTCCCTGAAATTCCCCCAATCTCAGACCTTACCAGAGAATCTCTGCACCCTTATTCTCCCCATACCAAGTTCCCCACACTTCTTCCCACACCAAAGGCTTTGTTCACACCCCCATTCCCACTTCCCCATGGCAGGGACTCTGTGTTCCCTCTATTCCCCCATGCCGGGGTCTTTGTGTGCCCTCCCTTCCCCCCATGCCAGGGTCTTCCAATCTCCATAGGACTAGGGGTTCTGTGTACCTCCACGTATCCCCTCGCTTCATTTCAGGGCCCCCATTCTCTCCACCACTGTAGAGACTGTGTGCACCCCTATTTGCCTCTTCTCCCCCATTCCTCCCTCCTTCCCAAACCAAGCTCTCCCAGTCCCCTTACCTGCCAGGGGTTCTGTGGGTCCCATTTTCTCTTCCCCCACTTCCACCTTACGACCTGTACTAAGGGCTCAGAGAGGCTCCGAGAAAGTTGCATACCAACGAACTGGCAGAGCATTAGGGGTAGAAATAGGGGCTACTCAAAACGGGGGAGAGGGTGGAGAAAAGAAGAAAAAGTGGAAAGTGGAGAGAACTTGCAGAATTAATATCCATGAGCCTATAACTTTAAACTAGAACGAGGGAGGACAAAAGAGAGGGACACTGCATAAAAAGGTGGACTTAGAAGTTCAAGCAATTAGAGGTTCAATTAAGCAACTGTTTAAATAGAAAGTGTTGTATTTTTACACTGCATTTTCTTCTGTCATGCTATTAGAAAACTCACTGAAAAATACCCACATCCTCCCACAATACAGAAGCAATAATATTAGTTACAATCACTACATCCCTTCTCTAAATATACACATCAGAAACAGAAGTTAAACACCAACTTCAAAAAATGTTTTTTAAAATAATTTATACAGACTAACCACTCAGTCTGTGTTCTTTCCCTTCTACCCCCCAGAGGGAAGAAAGAAAAATCATCAATAACAGACAACAACTGCATCAAAGCAATACTGCTTACTTGCTTTACACTCAGGAAAAAGCACTTTAACTCATCCTCGTAGTTAGGGAGACCAAGCACTTTGTGTTAAAACAACCTCCCACGCCTATAGTCTAACGTCTAGAGTGCCTATATTTAGTGGTTACAGTGTGTAATTTAATATATCAAATCTCCCTATGATCACAGAGACAGCGAGACTGACAAACAGCACACTGTATGCATGTCTCATTGTGGCACCTAACGTATGAAGAAACTTTTTAAAATGCCCTCTTTAGCTTCTGTTACAAATAAACGTCTTCCCGAATTTCACCAATCACTTCTTCTAACTAACAGAGGAACACCCCTTCAGCCAGTCAGATATTTCTTCCATAGCTCGTTTTCATAGAGGCAGGACTAACAAACTGGAACTGGCTCCGTAGGAATGATGCATCAGAACAGTTACGCACAAGCAGCAGGCATTGCAAGAGCCGAAGGTGCTGACATGCTTCAGAAGAGATGTACACAGTAAGCAATCCGCTCTTAAAGCAATGACGTCTGTTCCCCAGAGATCCCCATTAGGCCTGCTCTACACTATGCGTTTATACCAAATTTAGCAGTGTTAAACCGAATTAACCCTGCACCCTTCCACACACCGAAGCTCTTTACCCCCAGTCGGGGCTATTGCAGATTATGTATTCCTTACGCCACCCGATCTTAAACCGGCTGCCCAGCTCCCAATGGGGTCCAAACCCCAAATAGATCCCTTTTTCCCTCTATAAGCTGTAAAATCCTGTTACAGGGCAGCTGCCTTGCAGCCTGCACAGCTGCCTGCCAGTGCGAGAGCTTGTAAGGCACTAATCCGGATAGTGGCAGCTGGGTAGCAAGCAAGTTAAAAGCCAGCAGAGTGGCACAGTGGGAGCGTGCTGGGCCCATAACTCAGAAGTTGATGGATCAAAACCATCCTCTGCTATGCATGGGCTTGTTTCTTTTCCCTCTGGGTCTTCAAGTGAGGCGATGATCAGCAGAGCACCAAGAGCCTGGGCCATGAGGTGGCTGAGGCAGTGGCCTGCCAGGGAGCTCCCTGGCACCTCTGGCTGCCTGGGCTGAAGGCAAGAGGCAGGCCTGGGCGTGGCCAGGGCCTCCTGTCCCGGAATGAGGCTGCAGTGCTTCCTGGTCCCCTTTTCCCACCCACACCGGCAGGCGGTTGCTGGTGTGGGAGGCTCTCGGGATGCCAGGCAGCGCTGTGTGTGTGGCTGTCAGGGGAAAGAGCCGAGGCTCCCGACTCGACCTGCCATTGACTCGCGTGGCTCTGCGCGCCGTCAGCCGGGGCGGGCCAGGCTGCGGACGTGACTCAGGCTTGGGCAGCCTGGCTGCGCTTTCCTGACGAGGCATGAGGCAGGCCAAGAGCTTTGCACAGCGGACAGGGAAGTGGGAGGGAGGCGTCTTTGAGCCGGCGTGTCTCGTCCGCTTCTCCCTTGCAGCTTGGGCAGAGGTGGGAAGGGAGCGAAATGTTCCCGGCTGAAAGTTTCTGTGCTCGGCCTTGAGGATTAAGCCTGAGCCTCCGGCACGGCTGCTGGCAGATGGGTTTCTGAATGGCATCCAGCCTGCTCTTCGGGCCACCAGCTGAAAGCACTGAGGCCAAAAGGCAGCAAAACTGGACTTTTGAGGATCCCTCACAGTCCTCGGGGAAGCAAGACAGGCTTATCACAGTCCCTGGGTGGGCTCGAACCACCAGCCTTTCAATTAACAGCCAAACGCACTGACCCATTGCACCACAAAGGCATAGACAGGCAAGGCTGTATTGAGCACAAAAATCAGGAATCAGCTCAGGGTATAGCACATGCACGCAGCGGTTAGACAAGCAACAGCAAGGAACTGGACTGGTATGGAGCAAAAGTTCTGTGGGAAGGAACCGAAAAGAGCATTGGGGCTGCGGTATAGCGCTTGCATACACTTTCTTTGGCCTGTTTTCCTATAAGAGTTAGCAGTGAGAGATTGTTAGTCACAGGTCAGTGGGTGGGTTTGTGCAAACTAGGAGTGTAGAGAAACCAGCAAGAGGAAGGAGGCTGAAAGACTTCTCTGGCTTTAAACAGAATTGTGCCTTAATAGTTCTTGCTTTGAAGTTCTCCATTGGCGTCATTTCTGTGAAGTGATCCTCACTTAGAGTTACCTAGTTCTCAAAGTCATGTGAATGGTGTTTGGTGCGTGTCTGGGAGCTCGTCATGGCAAGGTAAAAAGTGGTGGGGGTAGAGGTGCTGTGTAACATCCAAGGGTGTCAGCATTGATGCTTGGCTCTTTAGAGCTCAGATCAAAGGATGTATTCCTACTGACTCAGGAGTAATTATTGGGCTTTGATTTATTGTGTCTTGTTTAAATATAATAAATCAATACCCAAATATGTTTCAGTTGACCCTTGATCAAAGGGTATATTCACCCTATCCCCTGGGTTGGGGGGTGATAATTGATTGCTTGGGCTTTGGTTTGTTGTGTTTTGTCTGGATGTAATAAATCAATCCCCAAATGTGCTTTTGTTAACTCTGAAACTTTACTAGGGTAAGAGGTGGAAGTGGAGTGGATGGGGGAGCCACAGCTGTCAATCCTGTGCTGTGAGAACAGGAGATAATCCAAAATAAGATATATCAACTTCAGCTACACTATTCCTGTAGCTGAAGTTGTGTATCTTACATTGACACCCCCCTGCCTCAGTGTAGACCAGTCCAAAGTGTAAGTAGTCTCTTAGCCTATCCAAGGCTGTGATCAAGTGTCTTGGGGTCTATCTACACTATGAAATTAGGTCACATTTATAGAAGTTAGTTTTTTAGAAATTGTTTTTATACAGTTGATTGTTTGTGTCCCAACACAAAGGGCTCTAAGTGCATTAAGTCAGTGGACTGCGTCCACAGTACCAAGGTGAGCGTCGACATCTGGAGCGTTGCAATTTGGGTAGGTGTGGGTAGCTACCCCACAGTTCCTGCAGTCTCCGCCATTGGGATTCTGGGTTGAGATCCCAATGCCTGATGGGGCAAAAACAGTGTCATGGGTGATTCTGGGTACATGTCATCAGATCCCCCTCTCTCTCCCTCCCTCCATGAAAGCAACAGCAGACAATCATTTCACACCTTTTTTCCTGGGTTACCTGAGCAGACGCCATACCCCGGCAAGCATGGAGCCCGCTCAGCTCACCATCAACGTACGTCTCCTGGATTCTGGCAGACATGGGACTGCATTGCTACACAGCAGCAGCTCATTGCCTTTTGGCAGCAGAAGGTGTGTGTTATGATTAGTAGCCATAATCATCCTAGGTGCTCTTTTTGCTGATCTTAGTGAAATCAGTTGGGGCACCTGGGCAGACAAAGGAGTGACTCAGCCAGGTAATTCCTATCTTCTGCCAAGCACCTAGGAGATGATGATGATGACTAACAGTTATACTACACCATTTGCTACCAGCCTAAGATGTAAAAGCTAGATGAATCAAAACAAGAAATTGATTTGATTTGTTTTGTGAAATCAATGGCCTGCTAAACCCAGGGTTTTGAGTTCAATCCTTGAGGGGGCCATTCTGTATGACAGTTGTTTGTGTTTCTCCTTGATACAAAGCCACCCCTTTTGTTGATTTTAATTCCCTGTAAGCTATGTTGTCAGTCGCCCCTTCCTCCATCAGAGCAACAGCAGACAATTGTTTCACGCCTTTTCTCAGTGCAGAACCAGAAGCTGCAAAAGCAAAACCAGGCAAGGAGGCAACAGCAGTGCGGTGACGAGAGTGATGAGGACATAGACATGGTCATAGACTTCTCACAAAGTACGGGCCGGGCAAAGTGCACATCATGCTGATGAGCTCCTCATGAGCTCTGCAGGGTCACCTGTGCTGATCAGCTCGCCACGCTGGCCAAACAGGAAATGAAATTAAAAAGTTTGCGACCCTTTTCCTGTCTACCTGGCCAGTGCATCTGAGTTGAGAATGCTGTCCAGAGCGGTCACAATGGAGCACTCTGGGATAGCTCCCGGAGGCCAAGACCGTTGAATTGTGTCCACACTACCCTAAATTTGACCCAGCAAGGCCGATTTCAGTGCTAATCCCCTCGTCAGAGGTGGAGTAAAGAAATTGATTTAAAAAGCCCTTTAAGTTGAAAAAAAGGGCTTCATCATGTGGATGGGTCCAGGGTTAAATCGAGGTAATGCTGCTAAATTCGACCTAAAGTCATAGTGTAGACCAGGCCTTAGAGGGATTTTATAGCTACTGGCTGGCTGGGTGCCCACCCACCCTTTCATTGAGCACACTTGGTAACTACTAAGCAGAAGCACAGAATCATAGATTGATTTGCTGAGTCTCCTGCAGGCTTCCTAATGGCACAGCAGGGCTGCTCTTGGTTCTGCACAATGTTGTTTCGTTTAGCAGTGACTGTGAAGGCACTTCCAGCTATTTGACCGTGGGAACTCTGGTATTAAGTGGACACCCTGTCTTAGCTGTGTATGGCTGTATTGCTTGTAGATTTATATATTCTGTATTGATGTTACCAAATGGAGTATCTTGTAGCTGTCTGCTATAATTTGTTTAACTTGTACGAAATATGAATATGCTCACTCAGACTTAACCACCTGCCTTTCACACACTCCCTGCCCTTCGCTCTCTGGGGTGGGAACAAGCCACCAGCATGTGTGTCCATTGGATTTTTTTTTATTTAATTACTTCTCATTGTTAAATTATTTATGAGTGTTTTTTAAATTTCATTGCAGAGCGTTTTCTTCCTGCCACTGTCACCTGGCAGCTCAGGAATGTGAGATTCTCCTCCATTGCGTTTCTGCCCACAGAAAAAGAAGAGAGACCACACGTCAGTACCTTTGGTAATAAAAGCAACCTGGAAACAAACCAGCTGTCTCCTCCGTGTGCAGTTTGTGTCTCTTTTGCTGCAGTTGATGTGTGTGCAGCATGTGTGGTGGACAGGGACACTGTGTGCTCACATGGGAATTCACCACCCTTGGCGCAGGATTTGACTTGTTCCTGGAGTGAATGTAGCACTGGGGAGTGTCAGGCACAGGCTGCATGACCCCCTCCATTTATCCTTGGCGCAGATACAGCCCAGGCAGCGCTAGTGCAACCTCCCATCCTGCTGCCCTCCACCATCATCTGCACAGCCCACCTGTCAGGGCAGGAGGGGAATGTTGCTCCATGGATCCTGGTTCTCAGATGGGGCTGCCCTGGGATGGGGGTGGGGGTTGCATCCATTAGGTCACCAGACTGAGCCTTCTAAGATCCTTGGTGATTGTTCCCAAGATCCAGGACTTTGTGCTCAAACAAAAAAACATCTCCCAGCTTTAAAATAAGGCTGTTTCCTTGCAATATACAGGAAAGAAGCAGATTTTCACCCCAGACGGGACTTGAACCCACAATCTCTGGCTTCAGAAGCCAATGCCTTATCCATTAGGCCACTGGAGCCCTGATGTACAGCTATGGAAGAGATGGAAATTCCCTCTCATAAATGCACATTCCTCGCCTTTGCTTCAACACTAAATAGCCCCTTTATGTGCCTTACAGAAATGTCTGCATCCCCTGGCAGCGAGGCAATGGACAGAGCTGAGCACCACCTTTCTGCCAGCCATCTTTAGAGAAGAACCCCACCCTAGTGTCACCCCTCCCTCCTTCAGCACCTCCATGGCTGTGGCTCTGAGCAGCAGTAGGATGATTAGGGAGCGAATCTGGGGCTGGAAGGGGGGTAAGGTCAGCCAGTAAGGAGTAACCAGGTGGCTCCCTCCTGGACACAGTGGGTTCACCTGCTGCCTACAGGAGTGTGGGGGCCGTGCTGCAAAAGCCCATCTGACAGCAGCCGTGCCGGAGGCTCAGGCTTAATCCTCAAGGCCGAGCGCAAAACCTTCAGCTGGGAACATTTCGCTCCCTTCCCGCCTCCGCCCAAGCGGCAAGGGAGAAGCGGAGGAGACACGCCGGCTCAAAGACGCCTCCCTCCCACTTCCCTGTACGCTGTGCAAAGCTCTTGGCCCGCCTCCTCATGCCTCGTCAGGAAAGCGCGGCCATGCGGCCCAAGCCTGAGTCACGTCCGCAGCCTGGCCCGCCCCGCCCCGGCTGACGGCGCGCAGAGTCACGCGAGTCAATGGCAGGTCGAGTCAGGAGCCTTGGCTCTTTCCCCTGACAGCCACACACACAGCGCTGCCTAGCGCCCCCAGAGCCTCCCTCGTGTTCTCCCGCAGCAGCCGCCTGCCAGGGTGGTGGGAAAAGGGGACCAGGAAGCAGTGCAGCCTCATTCCAGGACAGAAGGCCCTCGCCACGCCCAGGCCTGCCTCTTGCCTTCAGCCCAGGCAGCAAGAGAGCTCCCTGGCAGGCCGCCGCCTCAGCCACCTCTTGCCTCATGGCCTAGGCTCTTGGTGCTCTGCTGGTCACTGCCTCACTGGAAGGCCCAAAGGGAAAAGAAACAAGCGCATGCGTAGCAGACAAAGGGATGTTTACTGCGGTTAGTTTCCAAGCAAGCAGATTCCGAAGCATTTCACACCAGTCGGGCTTATCTCTATAGACTGATAGAGTCTGTTCCCCAGTGTCCCCCTTCCCAGCTCTGACACCGCAGAGCCTTGCCTGTGTCCCTGTTCCACGTTCCCCATTCCTGTTCCCTTCCCCCCCCGTTAGCAAGATTCCAATTTCTCCTTCCACTTCCTGTTTGACCCCAGTTTATACAGTAATATTCTCAGCTAGACCTTAACCAATCATTTTACTGAAATGTGACTAACCAATCGTAACAGAATTCTCTAACCAATTATATCCCACTCCCCTAATTAACTTACACCCAGCAAAATTAACTCGGCAGCAGCCAGAAACAATTAGAGAACCAGACAGATTGACAATAGAAAAGTGGGAGCCAGAAAGATAAACCCTACAGAAATGAGGGTTTCACAACCACAACCATTGAGAAGGGATTTCTTGCCAGACCGGATGCTCTCTTAAGATCTGTTTCGTTATCTGCTGGTGATGGACACTATCGGGACAGGATCGTCTGCCTAACAGCCCAACCCCACCTTGTTCAGTGTGACGGGTTTGGGAGGTGAGGATGGGACCGTTCGCTTCCCAGCTCATGGCTGCCCCTGCTGCTTAGCCAAAGGCCTTAGCCTACGAACAAGGCTCAGACTCTCCGAGGGAGAGAAGGCCCAGACACAGGCAGACTGGGATTTTGGGTCTTTGTTTTATACCCCTGTCACTAGCTAAGTGATAAAGTCTAGGCCTTTGCAGGCAGCCTGAATATCTCTAGGCCTCCCTATTCCAAAAAACAGGGAATGAAATTAAAACATTCCCAGGGCTCTCCCTGTGCACCTGGCTAGTGCATTGGAGTTGAAAGTGCTGTCCAGAGTGGTCACATTGGAGCACTCTCAGATAACTCCCGGAGGCCAATACCATCGAATTGCACAATGCTGTGGCTGCACTACCCCAAATTCAGTGGCTGCTCAGTAGGCCACCAAGCCTGCCTGCCTTGTTTGTGGGGGAGAGGGGGCACAACAAACAATGGCAGTATCACTGCAGAAGGGAGCTCGCCCCCTGCCATCAGGGAGGGTTGCCTCACAGCCGCTGACTCCATGAGTAGGCAGGAGCTAGCCAGGGAAACATGCCACTGCTCTGCCCTGTTACATTAGCACTTCAGGGAGCATGGCACAATGCAAGGCAGAACGTGGGTGGGGGGGAGGCAGGTGACCCCATGTGCCCCCCCCCGCTTCACCAATGGTTGGGGATCCACAGGGCTGTGTGTTTAATTTTAGGGGACCCTGGTAAAAAGATGCTGAGAACCACTATGCGAGAGGTCTATGAAGCCAGGAATCAATGGGCTCAAGTGAAGCGCAAAGTGTTATTCACCCTTTCCCACCATGCAGTAAAGGTGGGGGGAGGGCGAGCCGCCTGATGAAATTCACGTGCGGAACTCCTTGCCATGGTACGTTGTGAGGGCGAAAGGTACAACTGGCTTCCACCGAGAATGAGAGACGTTAATAGAGACTAGGTCCCTTGAGAGTAATTAGTGAAGTTGGTCAGTGATGCAATCCCACGCCTGAGGCAAGCCCTAAATCTCTGACTACACAGAGACCAGGAGTGGAAGATGAGGGTGGATCACTTCAGCTTGTCCTGTTCTGTGCACTCCACCAGAAGCTCTTGTAGTGGCCAAAGTCAGAGACGGGACGCTGGGCTAGACGGACCGTTGGTCTGACCCACTCTGGCCTTACAGGAAATCATGGGGATGAAAGAATTAATTGCTAATGAGCTCTGCTGCATAAGGTCATCTAGAATAACCGGACAGGCCAGTATGAATAACCTTTTTGTACCATTCAATATTAACACAGAAAATATGGGGATGAGTTATTCTAATTCCTTCCTTTGGAAATGAAATGATGCATGAAGAAAAAAAATGAAACTCAAAACGATATCGGTAAGTTATTTTCTACATTATGCAAGCCTTGCCTCAGCAACTCACTCATACCGACAACACATGAAACCAAACAGCTAGGTGAATATAGATCACAAAATAGCCCCCTCCTAGAAAAACCTCATGCTAACACATCAAGCTCTAAAGATAATATAAATGCTATTTCTCTCAAAGCTCTGTTGGCCTATGGGGCTTTTTTTTGTTTTCTAAGCAATTTAAGCTTCAGCCGTCTAAAGAAGTTCAAGAAAAAAAATTCAACCACCAGGGTCTCATCTAGCTCAGGGTCCAACTCAACCTCCTCCCTGTGCCACTGGCCCGCCTTTCCCCTTCTGCTACCAGGTTGATTCAGGCACTAGGGCAGGAACAGGTTGAGGAAGTAAGTCAAACTGAGCAAGGCAGGCCAAAGCGAGTCTTGTCTTCATGGGCCCCTCACAATGACGTCCTTTTTGGGTGCAACTGCTGCAAAAACATCGTGGGCAGAGACGCATCAGGCCAAAGAAATGCCATGCAGCTGTGTTAGCCTGAAGAGCTAAAGGTTCCTGGTTCAAACCCGGGCTTTGGCAGGCCCTTTCATCCCTCTTTGTGCCGGGCTGGCTTCTTTCCTGGGAGCAGTAGCAGACCCTTTAGCTGACACGAGCCCCTGCTCCCAAGCCAGACAACAGACTGTGGGCTGTTGGCCCACCTGACGTTTAACAATGAGGGATAGGATCTGTCTTTCCCATATGACTTAATGGTTGACCAAATATGGCAGGAATAAAGTGAGGCAGTGGGAATAGTGCCAGAGGGGGTGATGGGCAGGGACTGAGGATGAAAGCTCCTCTGTGCAGCTGAGTGAGGGTAGTACCAGGGAAGGGACATCTGTTAAAGTGGCCATGTGGAAGGTGCAAGGGATTTGGGGGCCCAGGAGGAGGCACTTGATGTTCAGTTCCTTGGAGCAGCTGGACATAGACAGGGTGGGCATTCAAGAAATGCAGATTAATGACTTCAGGGTACATTGATGGGCAGAGGGTGATTGGAGAAAGGGCCTGTCTTTCTGGTCCTCCAGGCCAGGGAAGAACGATGGGGTTGGAGTCTTGTTCTTCACATCCGTGGTGTGAGTACAGAAGGTGGTGGAGCTCTGACTAGGTACCTAATTAGTGGTGGATTTTGTGCTCCGTGGCACTGGTTACTCTATATTAGTGTTTATCGTCCCAGTTAAGGTGTGAAAGAAAAGATCAATGGAAGGAAGTGGCTCCCTTCCTCTGGACTGCACGGTGTTTGGTGTTGGGGGGATTTCAATTGTTCCAGCTGGCCGGAGGACCACTGGTCCTGTTTTCCCAACCATCAGAGGAAACTTTTTTATGATGAGCACTAGCTGGCGCAGGTCTGTAGCAAGGTCGGCTTAGAGGACTTGTTTCTCCGTAGTTGAACGTGTGGAGGGTGGGCGATAGCCTCCTATTCCTCTGACCCGAGCTCACACCTGCTACAGAGGGGATACACCTTTCTGCGGGGACAGGCCAGGAGTCGCACTGACCGGATTTCCGTGAAGGAGAGCACGTCGACAGCCCAGTGCAGGGTGGTGCCAATGGACTGTTCGGATCACGCAGCTCTCACCATGTGCTCAGTGTGGGCAATTCCCTGACCCAGGGCAGAGGATATTGGAAGCTGAACATCCAGAGCTTGCAAGATAAAGGAGCAGGGGGCGAGGCCTGGCAATGTTGGCAGAACAGGAAAGCATCAGAGGGTCCTATGGCAACCAGGGGGATTGGTGGGAGTCAGTGAGGGAGGAGTTGGCGGCTTTGTTCTGGCAGTTGGGCAAACACCGCAACACTAAAGAAACCAAGGGTGCCACGTCCTGCAGTGTCGCCTGTGGGATTTCCACAAGAGCATCCAGGCAGGGGAGCTAATCAGCCTGTGACTGTATGACTGGATGAAACGACAGATGGCTGAGTTCCAGGAGAGGAGGCTGCAGCTGGCTGATATGAGCGGGAGCACCGAGTGAAGGGAGGGGCAGCCTCCCCTGACATTTTTGCAGCCTGCAGGGAATGGAGACAAAGCAGGGGGATGCGGGGACTCAGGGCAGGACCCACGGATCTGATAGTGCAGGACTATAGTCGCTGGAGGAGGAGAGAGAGTCCTGCGAGAGGAAGCCGCTGGTGGGAAGCAATAAGTGCAGAGTGCAAACTAGCCAGCTGAGAGTCACAGGGGTCTAGAAAAGGAACTAGCAGCAGGTCCCATTGTGTAATGGGCAGCACTCAGGTCTCTGAATCCTGTAATCTGAGTTTAAATCTCAGTAGGGCCTCCTGGAAATATGTTGATTTGCTGCCAAACCCTGGAGCTCAATGTGCTTGACTTCCCTCTCTTCGTGAACTAAAGTGAGGTTTTTCCCCACCTCCTGCTGGGTGACTGAGGCCGGGGCCAGCTCCAGACACCAGCACAGCAAGCTGGTGCTTGGGGCAGACCAACGGAGAGGGGCGGCACATCTGGTTCTTCAGCGGCAATTCGGGAGCAGGTCCCTCAGTCCCTCTCAGAGGGAAGGACGTGCTGCTGAATCACCGTTGAAGAATGAGGCGGTGGTGGTAGAGCTGCCGCTGACTGCAGCTTTTTATTTTCCCTTCACTTGGGGCAGCAAAAAAGCCGGCCCTGACTGATGCCCACTGGAGATAGGTCTTTGGTCCAGCCTGTTCAGTGGACTGGCCACTGTAGGTTGGGGGTCCCAGAACTTAACAGTCTGGCTAGAGATTCCTCCGGGTTGACCGGATGGTTGTTTCTCGCTGCTTCACCTGATGTCCACAACTTTGGTCCCTGCAGCTGCCACACTCTTCCTCTTGCCCACGTGGCATTTAAAGGAAGGAGGGCCAGGGCCAGGCTTCATAGTCAGGGCTAGGCAGGAGGGAGAAAAAGTCCCAGGCTGGAGCCCAGCACCTCTCCTCCTCTGGGCACCTGGAGCAGAGGTGGCTGGTGCTGACAGCTCCAAGGGAAGGCTTAAAAGCCACAGAGCAACCGAGGGCAGGGCAAGAGGAGGGGAGAACCATGCCTATGTGTGGCCAGCAGACAGCCACAGAGACACCCAGCCAGCCTGCTCTCTGCCATGCCGAACCCCCACTGAAGGCCACTCACAGACCAGCTGCTGACGCTCTGTGGCCAACATCAGAAGACGATAAGAAAGCAGGGCCAGCCCCCCTGGTGGGGCCTCTGACCATTTGTACTCCAGGTGCTCACTTTGGCAGTGGGGCAGGAGATTTTTTTCCCCCAAGAGGCTTTGACTAGCTCCCCTGCCTGGATGCTCTTTTCCTCAGCTGGCGAGAAGCAGAGACACACCCAGGCTCCCAAGGTGCTATGTAGCAAACCCCCCAAGCACACAGACAGGCGCACATTTGGAAGAGGGAAACTGCTCCACACTCTAGCCTGGGCAGCAGCCCATTTTCTTTGGCAAGTCAGGAAGGGCAAAGGCGAGACTGGAAGCACCTGGGGCTCATGCCCCAGCCTTTGTGACACCCAACCCCCAACTCCTTCCTGGGGCTCTAGCTGAAGCCAGAGCATTGGCCTGAGCGGCCAAGAAGAGGTTCCAGCCCTGAAGGGAGCAGGACTTTCAGCACAAAGTTAAAACTGGACAAACACAACCGCAAAGGGACTCAAGCCCTCAATTGCCTAAGCAGAGGTCAGACACCTTATCCGTTAGGCCACACAGTTATAATGGAAAAACCTCTCCAAGCCCTTCTTTGGAAAAGGCAGACACTGTGTTTCTTGGGTCATCTACTGAGGGGGGCCGAGACTCTCTGGGCACAAGAAGTCAATTTCCCAGCGAGAAGTGAGACTTAATTCTCTGGAGCCAGGTACAGGACTTTGGCAGGGAGGCTCAGGCATGAGGGATTGGGGTGCAGTGGACAGACCAGCTATCTAGGTGCGTAGATTTGGTCTCACTGAGGAGGAGGAGGAATCCTGCTGACAGGCAGTGGCTGTGGAGAAAAAGTGGGATGTCCAGCCTGCTCAAGTCTCCTTCTTCCAGCTCCTCATCTGGCTGAGCTGCTCCATCGGCCTGGACAAGTCCTCTGCATGCTCAGCAAATAGCCCAAGAGCCATTTCTGCCCAAACCTGTGCTGGGGGGTGAGCTTCTGTCTTCCCTGTCCCATCCGCGCTAGAGCAGACCACTAGATTGAGAGAGACAGTCAACAACTATTAAGGCTAAGTTTATATAAAGGGGGGTCACAGAATTTGTGACTTTCAGAGATCTCAGTGACATTTTCTGTCTCAGCCCTGGGGCAGCAAGACTGGAGGTGTCGACTGGTGGGAGCCCCACAGCTATCAGGCAGGAGGCGGCGCCCAGTAGTTTCCCCAGGAATTGAAATTAGGGGGGGTGTTTGAATTTACAGGGTGGGGGTGTCAGGGCCAATGAGATATATAAAAGAGATGTGAATAAAGTAAATGTTTTGTTAGGATAATGCAAATTTAACATAAGGATAATGCAAGTTACACATAACAGGTCTAGATTTCTAAAAATATATATAATTTAAAACAATGTATTTAATTTAAATTGACTTTTGAAAAGTAAGCCATCATGGGATAAGAGGGAAGTCCTCTCATGGATCAGTAATTGGTTAAAATCTTGGAAACAAAGGGTAGGAATAAATTATCAGTTTTCAGAATGGAGAGAGATGGTATCCCAGAGGGGTCAGTACTGGGACCATTACTGTTCAACATACTCATAAATGATCTGGAAAAATGGGTAAACAGTGAGGTGACAAAATTTGCAGATGATACAAAACTGTTCAAGATAGTTAAGTCCCAGGCAGACTGCGAAGAGTTACAAAGGGATCTCACAAAACTGGGCGATTGGGCAACAAAATGGCAGCTGAAATTCAATGTTGATAAATGGCTTCATCGGATGCATAGAATGGAACATATAGTGAGGCTATATGTATATGCACACACACATACACACAGAGAACATGAAAAGGTGGGAGTTGCCCAACCAACTCTAAGAGGCTAATTAATTAAGATGAGCTATTCTCAGCAGGAGAAAAAAAACTTTTGTAGTGATAATCAAGATGACCCATTTAAGATAGTTTGACAAGAAGGTGTGAGGATACTTAACATGGGGAAATAGATTCAATGTGTGTAATGGCTCAGCCATTTCCAGTCTCTATTTAAGCCTAAATTGATTGTATCTAGTTTGCATATTAATTCAAGTTCAGCAGTTTCTCATTGGAGTCTGTTTTTGAAGCTTTCTGTTGCAAAATTGCCACCTTTAAATCTGTTACTGAACGGCCAGAGGTTGAAGTGTTCTCCTACTGGTGTTTGAATGTTATAATTCTTGACATCTGCTTTACATCCCATATATTCTTTTGCACAGAGACTGTCTGGTTTGGCCAATGTACATGGAAGAGGGGCATTGCTGGCACATAATGGCATATATCACATTGGTAGATGTGGAGGTGAATGAGCCCCTGATGGCATGGCTGATGTGATTAGGTCGTATTATGGTGTCACTTGAACAGATATGTGGACAGAGTTGGCATCAGGCTTTGTTGCAAGGATAGATTCCTGGGTTAGTGCTGTTGTTCTGTGGTTGCTGGTGAGGATTTGCTTCAGGTTTGGGGGTTGCCTGTAAGCAAGGACTGGCCTGTCTCCCAAGATCTGGGAGAGTGAGGGAATCATCTTTAAGGATAGGTTGTAGATCTTTGATGATTCTCTAGAGAGGTTTTAATTGGGGGATGAATGTAAAGGCCAGTGGAGTTCTGTTATTTTCTACGTTGGGCCTGTCTTGTAGTAGGTGACTTCTGGGTACTCTTCTGGCTCTGTCAACCTGTTTTTTCACTTCAGCAGGTGGGTACTGTAGTTTTAAGAATGCTTGATAGAGATCTTGTAGGTGTTTATCTCTGTCTGAGGGATTGGAGCAAATACGGTTGTACCTTAGAGCTTGGCAATAGACAATGGATCATGTGGTGTGTCCTGGATGGAAGCTGGAGGCATGTAGGTAAGAATAGCGGTCAGTGGGTTTCCGGTATAGGGTTGTGTTTATGTGACCATCACTTGTAAGCACAGTAGTGTAAAGGAAATGGACCACTTGGGTGAATTGATCTAGGCTGAGGTTGATGGTGGGATGGAAATTGTTAAAATCATGGTGGAATACCTCAAGGGCTTCTTTTCCATGGGTCCAGATGATGAAGATGTCTTCAGTGTAGCACAAGTACAGTAGGGGCATTAGGAGACGAGAGCTAAGGAAGCATTATTTTAAGTCAGCCATAAAAATATTGGCATGCTGTGGGGCCATTTGGGTACCCATGGCAGTGCCGCTGACTTGAAGATATATATTGTCCCCGAATGTGAAATAGTTGTGGGTGAGGACAAAGTCGTGAAGTTCAGCCACCAGGTTTGGCATGTAACTAGTTCACAAAACTAGGGGGGGGGGTGTTGGGAAATCACTGCTCATGCCCCTGGCCAGCCTATTTCCCTTTGCTGCTCTGAAACGTGCCCCAACGTGCAGGCCCCGAAGCCGGGCCCGGGGGAGGCTTTGGATAGGGCCAGCGTGTCCTTGCGAGGTAATTGTCTCTCTGGAGATGAAAGTCATCAGTGCGGGGTGCGAAGGGAAGTGGCCGTAGAAGGAGAATGGAAGGCATGTGGTGGGCAGGCCAGGGATTTCTTTGTCCCCCCTTCAAAAGGGGTCACCCTCCCCGTCGGGGAATCGAACCCCGGTCTCCCACGTGACAGGCGGGGATACTCACCACTATACTAACGAGGAAAGGGGCACGGTGAGTGGCTACAGCTCCCACACACCAGCTATGGTCAGCGTACACCTACACCGTCGCATGGGACCCAGCAGGCAACAACACCCCTGGCCCTCATCTGCTTCCCAAAGGCTTTGGCCGCAGCAACAGCCCTGGGAAAAGCCCTGGCCCTCCTCACCTGCCCTTGCCCAGCAGGACGCCTTTCCGGGCCTACACAGCTCCTCACACAACACCCGCCTGGGATCTTGCCCTCCCCTACCAGCTCAGCAGCACCTTTTTTCCTCTCAAAACCTCCTCTTGCCACCCTCCCCCTTCCACACTTCACACTCACCTCATCACAAACTCACCCACGGCCCCTTTGCCTTCTCAAGCGCCTCTGGAGGGACGCAGCTTCCCTGGCACGCAGATCCTTCCCTTCAACACGCACTGGACGGACATTCGAAACACAGCCCTTTCCAGGAGGGAATGCGCCGCTTTTGGACCCTGGTGCCCAGCAAGAAGTCCTGGGACTCTTTTTCTGACTGATGGACCCCACTGACTTGCCTTTACCAAGCAGAAACTAAGGACCGGCTGATGGCTCTCTTTGCAAACGGACGCCATCAGACTGAGCCACGAGGCGTGCTGCAGGATAGCCCCTCCCCACCAAAAAACAATGCCGTGACCCAGATTTGAACCGAGGCTGCTGTGGCCACGGCGCAGAGTACTAACCACTATACGATCACGGCCAGGTGCTGGGGGTGCAGGCAGCAGCCCAGTGGAAAATGCTCAGCTCTGCGCTCTCGGGGCGGCCACCTACCTCGCCGGCGGCCACAGGTCTTTCTCAAGTCTCCCCATTACAGTCACAGGTCAAATGCTGAGCAAAGGAAAAAAGACAGGAAGCCAATCCCATGCCTGTCCCTTTTTCTGTCTTCCTCCACCCCTGGACCAAGTCCCTCCCCGTTTGTCTGGGCCATTGTCCTCATGCCCCTGGCCAGCCTATTTCCCTTTGCCGCTCTGAAACGTGCCCCCACGTGCAGGACCTGGGGGAGGCTTTGGCTAGGGCCAGCGTGTCCTTGCGAGGTAATTGTCTCTCTGGAGGTGCAAGTCATCAGTGCGGGGTGCGAAGGGAAGTGGCCGTGGAAGGAGAATGCAAGGCATGTGGTGGGCAGGCCAGGGATTTCTTTGTCCCCCCTTCAAAAGGGGTCACCCTCCCCATCGGGGAATCGAACCCCGGTCTCCCGCGTGACAGGCGGGGATACTCACCACTATACTAATGTGGAAAGGGGTATGGTGAGTGGCCCCAGCTCCCACACACCAGCTATGGTCAGCGTACACCTACACCGTCGCATGGGCCCCAGCAGGCAACAACACCCCTGGCCCTCTTCTGCTTCCCAAAGGCTTTGGCCGCAGCAACAGCCCTGGCCCTCCTCACCTGCCCTTGCCCAGCAGGACGCCTTTCCGGGCCTACACAGCTCCTCACACAACACCCGCCTGGGACCTTGCCCTCCCCTACCAGCTCAGCAGCACCTTTTTTCCTCTCAAAACCTCCTCTTGCCACCCTCCCCCTTCCACACTTCACACTCACCTCATCACAAACTCACCCACGGCCCCTTTTGGCTTCTCAAGCGCCTCTGGAGGGACGCAGCTTCCCAGGCACGCAGATCCTTCCCTTCAGTGGGTGTTTGGCATGGCAGGGAGCAGCCTGGCTGGGTGCTTTTGTGCCTGTCTGAAGGCCACACATAGGCATGGTCCTGCCCTCCTCTGGCCCTGACCTCAATTGTTCTGTGGCTTTTAAGCCTTCCCTTGGAGCTGTTAGCACCAGCTGCCTCTGCTCTAAGTGCCCAGAGGAGGAGAGGTGTGCTGGGCTCTGTGACGAAGTTGGGGATTTTCTTGGGGTTTTCTGTGTTTTCCAGTGGTTCGCATGCACAGGGAGCGGGACTCAGTGTCCCCAGGTGTTACTGGTTTAACGAGGGGAGGGGAAAGGGAGTTTGTTGTTACAGGGGACCGGAGAGGGACTTGGGACCCCGGCTGAAGGCCTGGAGGATGGAGACCCCAGCGACTGGTGACCTGGTGACCCGGAGACCCAGCTCAGGAGTCACAGCCAGTTCTGGCCAGTGAGAGGACAATGGGCTGCAGAGAGAGGTCCCCGTGACCAACCTGTTCCAGCCAGAGGAGGGCGGAGAGGAGAGGAGGCCCAGGCAACCCTGTTTACCTGGAGAAAAGACAATGGACAGAGGTGGGGCCTGGGGCCGGGGATATAAGAGGCCCAACTGGGAAGCAGGGGGGCTCTGGGCTGGCGAGGGGAAGCAGGCAGAGCCCACCTGGCTGCAGGGGGACTGGGATGTGCTGTTACTGTGAGAGGCCAGGCCTGAGGCCCTGAGAGTTTCCTGTGCTGTGTTCAACTCTCAATAAACCCTCCTGTTTTATGCTGGCTGAGAGTCACTCCGGTCTAGAGAGCAGGGTTGCATCAACCCCTTCGAGGGTGAGGAGGCCCAAGGGGTCCAGAGCGCATGGACTCCCTGAGGGGGCCCACGGCGAGAGACAGACGTGCTAAGGCTCAGACAGGTGCGGCTCCAGGAGGTGGAGGGGCCTGACCCTGAGAGAGAGTGGACCCCCGAGAAGGGCTGTCGCACTGAAAGGGGCACCCCCCATGGACCGCACAGGGCCAAGGGTGCACACGATCTGTGAGGCCATGACAGGCAGTGACATCACAAAGGCCTTTTCCAGGACCTCAGACTATTGGTCAAAGGTGGTGGGGAGGTGGTGACCTCACAGAGAGATGCTGACATCAGCCAGGCAGGACAGGGGCGAGGGGCCAGGGAAACCTCAGAGATCCCTGTTGCTTTGCTTCAGCAAGTCTCCTTCTCCAGGTCTCTCTTTGAGAACTGAGAGAGTATTCGGGTTCAGGTATGTGAGCGCCAGGAGGCACCTATTTTGAGTTTTCTCCTTCCCTTTTAGTGATTTTACTAGAAAACTGCCGTCCCTGTTTAGAAGGTAAGAGCCTCCTCTAGGGAAGGGGTGTCCTGGGGGTGTCACAGTTCGGATGCCGGTGCCCCCCCATGTAAGGAAGTTCCCGCCACCCTGCTCTGTGTTCGCAGGGCGGGAGAGAGCAGCATCCACGGCAGTGATTTGCTCCTGGCTGCCGGAGCAGAGCAGCAGGCTCAGCTGTCAGAACTTCCCAGAGCGATGAAAGGAGAGGGGCCCATGGCTCTGTAGCAGGAATGCAGGGCAGGCGAGTTCACGGCGGGCATTGTGGGACACTGGAAGAGGCCAGTTATGGTGATATAATGAACAGCAGCGTCTACACTGACCCTCTCACTTTAAGTTTGCTGCAAAAAGCTCTAGACTGCTCATCAAAGTCGTTTTATTTTGTCACCAAAACAGGGCAGTTTTGTCGCCAGACGTGGCATTGCAGTGTGTACACCAGCCACAAGCCGCTGACCGAGGGAGCATAGTGTGTTTTTCACACACGTGAGCAATATAATTCTGCTGAAATAACTTTGTAGTGCAGACCTGGCCAAAGATTCACACACAGACACACAGCTTGCAAGGAAAACCTCACCTGCTCCTCTGCTTTGCAGAATCCAAACACAAGCAAAGCTTGTCAGGCTCAGGTGGGAATGCAGGGAATCAGGTATGAGCAGACATTGTATATTAGTTACAGGTAGGCACCGTGGTTTAGCTGGCTAAAGTAGTTTTTTTGTAAACAGGAGATCTCGGTTCAATTCCCAGGGGTGCCTTGTTGAGATCCTTTTAGAGCACCTGGTATTGGCTACTGTCAGAAGACAAGATTCAGAGCTAGATGGACCTTTGGTCTAGCCCAGTGTGGTTTTTCTTATGATTTAAATTACACTCACTGGCACTGATAATAGATTTACTGATTGTTTGGGAGTTAAGAGCTGATAGGTCAGTGGTCCAAGCCCCTCACGGATGACCCCCTGTTATATCCTTGGGGGCAGCCGGTTTAGGAAGAAATCACTTGAGGCCAGACAACAGACAGCTAACAAAACCACCATTTTATTTACAGACTCAGAGAACTCACCCAGCCGGCTGAAGCTGGCTGAGCTATCCCCTAATAATCTAACTCAGTTACCATAGGAACCAAAAACCATGACAACCAAATACACAACATGCACCGTGTGTGAGAATGAAAATCGTAAACCGCCCTTTGAAATAACGAATGCAGCAGGATGTGTTATTGTCCCTGCCCCAAAGCAGACAGACCAATGGAGAAATGCTGTCGAGTCCAAGGTAATACTCCACTGCCATTTTACCTTTTTTGCTTGCTAAACTCCTTCTTATCTGCCCGGCCCAGGCTGTCCTCTGCCTTAGCTGCTGCTCCCGGCCTGCTCCAGAGTCAAACATGCAGGGCCCCCAGGGGAACAGAGGCTGGGACAGGGCAGCAGCCTGGGCTGGGCTGGGAAGATGCTGGGAGTTCTCGTTCCCTGAGAACTGGCCTGGCTCCCTTCTCAACAGCAAACAAATCAATTCCACGTCCCCTCCCCAGAAAAACCAGTCTGGAGCCAAGGGCAGCAGGGGACGATTCCCTGCAGTTCCCACCGAGGCAGGAGAGAAGCCAGGGTGTTTCTAGCAGAGCTTATGGAACTGACGTGGGGAAACCAGCCTTTAATAACAGGCAGTTCCAGTTTAAACTAAGTGTTTTTAACATGCATCTGATGAAGTGGGTATTCACCCACGGAAGCTCATGCTCCAAAACGTCTGTTAGTCTATAAGGTGCCACAGGACTCTTTGCTGCTTTTACTGATCCAGACTAACACGGCTACCCCTCTGATACTTCCTTTTCTCAGTGTTGCTCCCAGCACTTTAGGGAGTTTTTCCTTTTCTCCCTTCCAGCTGTGGTGATGGGACTGCAGCAGCTCCCCAGGGCCAGCTTTGCTCTTACATCCTTCATGTCTTTGGCTGAAGCTGTGTTTGCCACCAGTTTAATCCGTAGCTGAGACTGCAGGTACCAGCAGTTAGTTACAAAGGCTCAATTCCCATCGCCATCAGTGGGAGGTTATCCAGGGCTGCAGGATTTGGCCCATGGACAGTCAAGGTGCTACAGCAGCTACATTCTTACGTGGTGAGTCCTGCAGCCTATTCCCAAACTGCTCTGCCATAGTCTGCAGGGGGCCTGACTTGCTGAGAATCTGGCAGAAGAGAGACCCTGAAGTAGAGAAGGAAAATGTCCTCAGCAGTCACAGCCGGCAGGCGGAGGAAAGGTTCAGTTTCTTTTTAAACTTCTCTCCCTGCTCAAGCCTTTAATCGTTCCTGTGGCTCTTCTCTGAACCCTCTGCAATTTATCAGGGAAAACAACCAATGAACCAAACAAACAAACCAAACCAGGCTGTTCTGACTGATGTAACAATCTATTGCCTTCCAAGGTTGAATACAAATCAGATCATTCTGTTCACCCAAGAGTTCTACTTTAAGGGCTTTTTGTTTTCTAGTTCCAGTCAAATCCTGTGCAACAGCATCATGGTTAACTCACCACTTGGTCACTTCCCATTCACACGTTCAGAAAGTGGGCAGGTCTAAGTCTTTCCTCCCACACCAACGTGAAAAAATCAGTGACAGAAAATGCCCTAAAGCGCCTCTGCTGCCTTGCACAACAGCCTGGGGAAATACATGAGGGAAAGTGCTTTCCTCTCCCCTCCTGATACCGAGTAACATTTCTGTGTGTCCTTGAGATCCTGCCACAGAGACAAGCCTTGAGGATGCAAATGACATGTTAAGGCTTCATTGGTTTGCACGTTCCTTTACTCCTTCATTAGTGATAAGGGTGCATGAACTCGAAATAATCCCGCTCTGACTTTCACACCGGAGACTATTTCCAGGCTCGCAATAAAAAAAAATAAATCTTTCTTTCTAACCTGAGCAAGTTGAACCTAGAGTCATTGCGAGATGATAAATAGAGAGCCCCATGATGACTGGGGCACATAGTTATTAATTATAATATTTGTTATCTATTCAGCACCCAACACTCAATAACCAGGAGTCAGGCCTAAAAAATCCCAAGGGTTGCTTATGTTTAAGAACCGCTGCCTTTTGGGAGTAATGTTATTTTTTTCTTGGTTCTTCTGAGACTCTTGGGCCATGTTTTCTGGCTGAACTTGAAGGCTAACAATGGACTTAACAAAAATCGTATGGTTCCCAGATTGGGGCTCTTGCTGTGCTGGGTATTGCAGATGCCCCAACCAAGAGCAGGTGCTCCAGTTGTGCCAGGCACTGCAGAGATCCTGATGAGGGTGGGGGCCCTGATTCTGCCGGAAGTTGTACAACTCACAGGGAGAGAGAGAGTCCTCGCTGCCAAGAGCTCACAGGGGAAATGGACAAAGTGTGGGAGGGCGGTTCCCATTTTATAGAAGGAGAAACTGAGCCGCAAAGATATGGTGTAATTTGTCCATGTTTGCTCAGAGGGCAAAACTGGGAACTGAATCCAGATTTTCTGAGCCACAGACTTGCCCTGAACCACAAGCCAAGCCAAGAGTTGTCGATTGCATGGCAGAGGGCCCAGTGGAAAGTTGCAGAATCTCCTTCATTGGAGGGTTATAAGAAGGGATTATACAAACACCTGTCGGGGTGCCCTAGGGATACTTGGCCCTGACTCTTGGGGTCCCTCCCTGCCCTACCTTTCTATATGATTCTGTTGTGTGGGTTTGTGCTGTGTCGTTATTCCACACTGAGCTGTTTTGCACAGTGTCACTGTGACGTTGTGACTGTGATATAATATCTCATTGAAAGATGACAGGGCCAGAAAGAGTTAATTAACTCACAGACTGACCTGACCCATGGGTGAACCTTAAGGACTGGTTAGGAAAATATGTAAATGAACAGAGCTTTGAAATGCAAGTCTGCATTGTTAGAGGTAGAAGGGGAGATGTTTGCTCAGGTCTTGTGATGGCAGCAAACAAGTCTTGTCTATTGCTATCGTTTTAATTCAAAGATCAAAAAAGGAATATTAACATTTATGATGATACTTGAGTGAAATTGTATTATTGTCTCTGTGAAGGTTGTGCTAACCTGTATTTGAACTGTTTAATGGATAAATTACTCTGTGCTAATTGCCAGGATGTTTGGGAGAAGGAGTTGAGCCTATTGTTTTCTCAGGCCAAAAGGCTGCTGGAAATGTATAAGGAGCCTGGGACACGATCCTTCTTCATCTCAGATCTGCTTTGGGTTTCAAGAGGGGGAAACCTTAAGCCACAAGGATTGAGATCCCCAGTCATTGACTGGAGCCACCCTGAATATGGACATTGGACTATAACCTATGGACTATTTCTAAAAGGACTTTTGGCAACTACAAGCTTATCTCTGCTGTGTATCTGAATCTCAAGAATTGAATGCAAGTCTGTCTGTAGATTAATCTTTTAACCAACACTCTCTCTCTTTTCTTTTTAAAATAAATTTTAGCTTGGTTAATAAGAATTGGCTGTAGCGTGTATTTTGGGTAAGATCTAAATTATAATTGAACCTGGGTATGTGGCTGATCCTTTGGGATTGGAAGAACCTTTTCTTTTATATGATGAAGTAAGATTCTTAGGAATCATCATCATATCTGACAGGTGTGTCTGGACGGAGGCCTGAGGCTGGGCACTTTAAGGGAACTGCATGGTTTGGACTTCTAAGTAACCAGTAAGGTACTGTAGAAGCTGTTTTGTGCTGGTTGGTAAATCTAAGTATTGGAATAACCACCAGCATTTGGGGTTTGTCTGCCCTGTTTGGTTTGCAGTTCACCCTAATTAAGTAACCTCAGCTGGCTCCCACGGGCAGCACCGTCACAGTCACTTTGCACTCTGACACATTGTTTCGTGTTGTATGGTTTTTGCACTGCCTTGTGTTGTGTCGGTTTGAGCTGAGCTCTTTTGCAGTGTGTCATTTTGCCCTATGGGGCGTTCATTTGCATGGCGCTGAATTGTCGGGCTTTGCACTCCTACGTATTGTCACTTTGTGCTGTGGAATGTCAGTTCACGCTGAATTGTTAGATGCTAGATTGGGGTGTTTTCACTTTTGTTGTTGTTTCTATTACATTGCGATGGCATCGAATTACAGAGCTGTACGGCTGCAAGGGCCCTGGAGAGGTCATGAAATCCAGCCCTCGCTGCTGAGGCAGGGCCAAGCAGAGATGATGCATCAGGGCCATGTGGGGTCAAGTGCCCACAGCAGCGGGCCCAGGCAGGGAGCAGAAGGAGGGAACCAGAGCCAGAGCAGGTTGTCTATGGGACCAAGTATATGGAGAGTATCCTTGACAGAGGTTTGTTCAACCTTTTGTTAAAAACCTCCAAGGACAGCGACTCCACAGACACCCTTGGGAGCCTATTCCATAGCTTTACTACACTCAGAGTTAGAAAGCTGTTCCCAACATCTAACGTGAATCTCCCTGGCTGCAGATTAAGCCCATTACTTCTTGTCCTACCGTCAGTGGACGTGGAGACTAATTGATCATCGTCCTATTTATAAAGACCAAACTTTTCTCTCTGCAGACATCCGTTAAATGGTTATTATCCCCTCTTCTTGCCTGGGCTAGAATGGAAGAGGAGAAATTCCTCTCTTAACAGAGGATGCAAATGTCAGTTTGGTCTCTCTTCATGTTTTACTGAAGCTGAGAGAGAGGAAGAAACATGACCTGCCGAAGAGCATAGAGAGTTTGTTTCATTTTGGTCTGTGACTATTAGCAGAAGAGTGACACCTAAGGGCTGTCACTACCACCCACCATGGGGCTTGGATTTATGATGGTGGGATTAAGAGCCTCATGCTCTACCAACTGAGCTAGCTAGATTTAAAGTCAGTCAACTGCCCAGTCTCCATGTAGAAGGAGCCCTGAGGGTGTTTATTTGTGAGCTGAGGTTCCCTGTCTGACATTTGCCTTCTTTCCTGGTTCGCTATATCTCCAGCGAGCAAACCGGAGCTGTCACAAGGCTGGTTAGATGCTGCTTTCTAGCCCAGAGAGCTGGGGTTGATTTAGCATGCTGCCACCATCAGCTGGTCAGAGTAACCAGGGTGGGAGGGTGGAATTTAGGATTCTCCTACCACCAGAGGGAGGTGCTGTTGGACTCATCTAGTGGGGGAGAGTCTGAAAAAGCTTCTCAGCTCCCAGAGAAGGGGGCAGACAAGCCAGTTCCCCACACGCCACACACACATTTTCACAGGGAATCAGGTCCCCTAGGGAAAAACTCAAAAGAAGCCCAGGCCCAGGAGTGTCAGAGAAGGGAATCACTGTTTGCCTTAAGAGGTGGGTTCGGGAAACCTGCAGGTCCTTAGATCCCTCCAGCGCCTGATAGAACCATTTTTGGGGAAGGTCTGGGGAAGCCGAGGAGGACAAGGAAAGGGAAAAAGGGCTGGCAGCTGTCGTGCAATCCCCATGCTCCCAGCAGAAGGATCTGGAGGGGTCAGCACTGTGGTTGCTTGTTGAGGACACAGAACTCACAAGATGGCAAAGCTCAGAGCCCCGTTACACAGAGTCAGACTGTGATCAGCTCTCACCCAGGGGGAGCAACACCCCTCCCTTGGTCTCTATGCCAGAGCTCCTATCAGCTCAGTCCTTCCCGCAAGAGTTGGCTGCTGAGAGGGTTGCAATGGGGTAAATGAAGGCAGAGGAGGATTGTTCCTCATGGGTTTTCTTTGTGTGGCTCTGTGATCCTGCTGGAGGAAGCTGAAGCATGATTTGAGTTTTTTTCAGTGGCTTGGGTTGGGCTCAAGTTGTGACCCTGAGTACAGGGGTTCTCTGCTCTTAGCCCCTCAGGGAATGGACAATGGAGCAGTTTCAGAAAGTGGCTAGAAAGTAGCCTAAGAAAGTGTAGCATACGTGAGAAGAAAATTACCATCCTCACCTCCCTAGTGGTCCAGTGGTTAGGATTTGGCACTTTCACTGCCATGGGCTGGGTTCAATTCCCAGTGAGGGAAAAGTAACTTTAAATCAAAAAAACCTTCAGCTGCAGTGTAAACAAATTAATGGGTTTTTCCTGATTTCCCCCATCTTCCCAGTGTCTCCATGGCAGGGCTGGCACCAGAGCAGCAAACAGGAGCCTGGGGTGGCCATTAGAAAGGGGAGGCACAAAGGCAGGTCTGGCCCTCTCAGTCCCTCTTGGAGGGAAGGACCTGCCACTGAATTGCCCCCACAAGCTGTAGTGGTAGAGCTGAAGTGCTGCAAATTGTGGCTTTTTTACATTTTATTTTATTATTTTTTTTCGCTTGGGGTGGCAAAAACGCTGGATCTGGCCCTGCTCCATGGAAGATAATTTGTTAAATCCCAGATAAGTGCAGTTCTACCAGTTCTCAGCCTAAATCCTTAGGTCTTAATCCTGAGGATATTGTCCCACCATGGGGCCATTTCCCGCCTCTCTTTCCTAGGGAAGCACAATTTTCCTTGCACAGACACAGGAACAGCAAGATCTTTCTCTGTCCCTTGTGCAAAGCAGGGGGCCAAATTCCATGGAAACAATGGATGAGTTGGGGGCCCTGGGCACATCCAGCCCTGGCCGTGAGATGTTCCCTCCCCTCTTTCTTTATGCCCCTGTTGTCATTTCATGGATTGGCTGGGATGGGGGAAAAGCTGAGTTCACTCCAGGTGGAGGGGAAAAAGGACCCTGAAAATCTCAGGACCCAACCCCTGCTACCAGGATCACCGAGGTGCTGGGAATCTGCATGGGAAAGGGACTGTGTGAATTGTCAAGGTGGGGAATGAATAACAATTTACAATAAGAGCCACCTCATTAATCACTGACACAGGCTAATCCTGCCGCAGATAGAAGGGAAACTGGGAGTGATTCTTTGCTGCTCAGCCATGGAAACAGTGACCCAATTGCACCGCAGTGAATGTGCTGGGGAAAGCTGGACTTCACAGGCAGGTGGAAAGAGCAGATCCTAGAAACACCTGGAGCTTCCCACTCTACTTCTGCCACCAGAGTCAGGTGCTGAGCCACTCACAGGGCCCCTCCCCTCCCATTCCCTTGCAGCAGGAGGTGGCAGCACCCTCCACCCAATGCAGGAGAGAGGGCTGAGTGTATCTCTGCACCCTGAGTCCAGGGCACCCACTCTCTCTGCCCCACACATCGAATCTGGCTCTGCTGCAAAGTGACCCCTAAGAACCAGCAACCTCCAGGACAGCAGGTTTGGCCTCAGAGCAGGGAATGTGTCCCTCATGCTGCTTTTAGGCCACTAGGTGCTCTGGAAACAGGAGGGCTCTGAGTGTAACCTATAGAACACATGGCCTATCTGGGGATATAGGTCAGTGGTAGAGCACATGCTTTGCATGTATGAAGTCCTGGGTTCAATCCCCAGCATCTCCAAGTTCTTTTCACCCTGTTGCTTTGCTCATGCCCAGAGGGGATGTGGCCCAGCAGTCTCCCTGCAGGAATCTCAATCCTGCTCAGTGATGGATAAGTGCCAATTGCATGGAAGGTCGGGGGGGTTTCTGCTTCTAAGTCTCCTCTGTACATTTAAGATTCCCACCAGTTGTGTTGCCTGGGACAAGGGTAGATGAGAAGGGAGAATCCTCCAGCACTAGAGGGAAAGGTCCCATCTGCACAGACTGAGAGGCAAAGACTAGACTTATTTCTAGTCTGGGCCCAATCTTTTCTCCTGGTATAGTCCTTGTTCCAGCTCAGGTGGTAGCTGGGGATGTCTCATGACTGCAGCCATGTTTGTTCAGTTCCACCCCCTTATACAGCTTTGGTACAAGGCAGGATTTTTTTGTCTCTCTCCTGAGGAAGAGCCCCAGGTTTAAGATGGATTCCTGTACCAGGTGACATGGTCACATGTCCTGTGAGACCCCAGGCCTTCATTCTTCCTGGCCTGATTCACAGATGGTGCAGGACAGAGCCATCTACAGTCAATTGTCCTGGTTAATGGGAGCCATCAAGAGTCCAAACCACTGTAAATGGCCCATACTTTGCATCATTACAACAGGACCTCAGAGTTATAGTTCATATTTCTAGTTTCAGATTCAAGAATGATCGGTTCATACAAATAGGATGAACACACACCGTAGATTATAAGCTTTGTAATTATACCTTACAAGAGACCTTTTGCATGAAGCATAGTCCAGTCACTTTATATTCACACTCATTAGCATATATTCATAAAATCCTATGGAGTGCAAGGTCACAGCTGGGAAAAGGTTTTATTGCGGCACCTGGGAGCAGTTGAGATTCATGTTCAGGCTGTGGTATGAGTTCCTCCAGGTTTCTCGTAAACACACAGGGACCTTCGCGGGTGCTCTCGATACAGGAATGGCCCCGACACGATAAAGTGATGGGAATTGCATTTTCCTTTTTTATTTTTGTATTTCCAATGAGATTTCTGTTTGTGATTTTGTTTTGCTTTGTATAACTGTGTTTTCTCCTGGATTTGATGTTTAATGAAAAAAAGAATATGGCCTCAAGCCACCAGATGGAGGAGCAGGCTGGGGCTAGGACTGCTAAGAGAGCAAGAATAGCAGATTTTCTGTATAGTTTCCTGCCCTCATTTTCATGATTAGTTTCTCTTCTGCACAAAATTTCCTTTTTTAAAATGTGAGCGTAGCTAGCTCAGTTGTCAGAGCATCAGACTTTTAATCTGAGGGTCCAGAGTTCAAGTCCCTGGTCAGGTGAAGAAACACTTTTCTCCTGTGATATCCCCAAAGAGTTTTAGAAGGACTCTCCTTGACTTTAGTTTTTCCTTTTCAGGACATGGCCTTTCCCAGGAAGGGCCCTTTACTGCCTCGGACTGAAGGTGCTATTGCCTCACCTGTCCACTGGCCTCACAGTCTGGAGGAAGAAAGGCCTCTGGGGCTGCAGCAAAGTGTCATGCGCTGACTTTTTGAGCAAATGCAGGGCTGGCCAGAGAGGCATCTTCCCACTGAGTCCTCCCTGCCAGAAAAAATTGTCCCCACAGACAGGGGCGGCTCCAGGCCCCAGCATGCCAAGCGCGTGCTTGGGACAGCAAGCCGCGGGGGGCGCTCTGCCGGTTGCAGCGAGGGCGGTAGGCAGGCTGCCTTCGGCGGCATGCCTGTCAAGGGGCCGCTGGTCCTGCGACTTCGGCGGACCTCCCGCAGGCAAGCCACCGAAGGCAACCTGCCTGCCATGCTTGGGGCGGCAAAATGCCTAGAGCCGCACCTGCCCACAGAGTCCTCCCTGCTGGAAGTCTACAGGAATCAACAGGTGCTCTGCTGGTCCCATGGTGTAAGGGCCAGCACTCAGGACTTTAAATCCTGCAATCTGAGTTGAAGTCTCAGTGGAATCTGAGAACAATTCCTGTGCCACAAACCCTGCTGGGTCTTCCAAGGCTCTGTCTTGCTTTCTCAAAGGCCATGAAAGCCACTACAAAAGGGTTCTTTCTCCTGCTGATAATAGCTCACCTTAACTTATCACTCTCATTATAGTGTGTATGGCAACACCCAATTTTTCATCTTCTGTGTGTGTATGTATGTATGTATATATATAGATAGA
This sequence comes from Mauremys mutica, assembly GCF_020497125.1. Taxonomy (NCBI): domain Eukaryota; kingdom Metazoa; phylum Chordata; order Testudines; family Geoemydidae; genus Mauremys; species Mauremys mutica. The sequence continues at coordinate 1,054,765 of NW_025423268.1, read as the reverse complement.
TAATCTATATCTTCCGGCTGTATTTTCCGCGGCATGCATCCAGTGAAGTTGGTTTTAGCCCAGGAAAGCTTATGCTCAAATAAATTTGTTAGTTTCTAAGGTGCCACAAGTACTCCTTGTTCTTTTTGCAGATAAATGAATGGAGGTTAAGTCCATGAATGGCTATTAGCCAGGATGGGTAAGGAATGGTGTCCCTAACCTCTGTTTGTTAGAGGGTGGAGATGGATGTCAGGAGAGAAATCACTTGCTCATTACCTGTTAGGTTCAGTCCCTCTGGGGCACCTGGCATTGGCCACTGTTGGCAGATAGGATGCGGGGTTGGATGGACCTTTGGTCTGACCCAATATGGCCATTCTTATGGTCTTATGAAGGGAGGAGCAATGTACTGGGACAGAGTTTCTGTAGTGCAGTGGTTATCACGTTTGCCTAACACGCAAAAAGTCCCTGGTTGAGAAACATGCTGGCTTAATTTTCCCAGCTCCTACTGGCCTATTCCCTGCTGTTGTAGGCGCAGCAGTGATTTCTATGCTCAAAAGGTCTGTTATACTTCCCCTGCTCCCACTTTTGTCTCCTCTCCCTCTCTGAATGCCTGTGAAGTGGCTTTTCCCCTCCCGCTCCCTCCTGGAATGCTCCTGGGATGAATGGGCTGGTTGAAGAGCAGAAGAGCTCTAAGGTAGACAAGGTGTCTGGGACGCTAATTAGGCAGCGATCACACACCCAGAGCATGGACACTGCCCAAGGTGGAGTGTGACCAGCCAGATGCAGCCAAGTCATTTCTAGTCGCAGGCCATGAGGTGCAGGCCCTTAAAAGGGGAAGGGGCCCTGTGCTCAGGAGAGCACTCACAAGCTTGTACCTCCCGTGAATGCCCTTTGCCCGGACCGCCTCGCCAGTGGTTCTCTGCATTGTATTTCATTGTGCCTCAGGAAGACTTACCTTCATTGCACCATCCATAGCTGCGCTGTGGGACACTTACCTTGCAGAATCCTGACATCTCCAGTGCCGTGCCAGTCCTGGGAGCGTGAATGTGTCACCCTGCCCCCCTTCGTTTGAGCTTAGCTATCAATATAATAAACGTGCTGCTTTCTGCCAAACTCTGGTGGGTCATTAGTGCTTCCTACGCTGACTAGCTGGCCCAATTTAGGGTAACACCTGCGATAACCGCAACCCCTGCATGACAGAGGGTAGTGAAATGAGCTGGGAAAAAGCCTTAGCATCAGCAGGGGAAAGCTAGAGGATCTGGGCCAGGCACCTTTTGAAGCCTTGTGGCTTGGTCTTCTCTGCACTTGGAGATTGGCCTATGGTGGCAGGCTCTTCTGTGTGACTTGCCAAAGGAAGAAGTGAGGCAGGAATGGGGCAAAAGAGGAAAGTTGATCTGAGGAAGGCAGGGCAGAAGCTAAGTGCCTTAGTGCAGCTAAGTGAGGTTAGTAGAGCACCACCAGTCGTTTTGCAAAGCCTGGGGAGGTGCGGTTGGCTGCTGGGAGGTAGAATCCTGTGCCTGCGTCTTGGCTTCCCAGGGATGGCTACTTCCAGCCCAGGAGAAGAAGGATGGTTCTGGGTGAAAGGAAGACAAGCAAAGCTCTGGGAGGAAGTTTGGGTGCGCGGTGCGGGCTCTGCGCTGGGGGAGGGGGTTGGGGTGCAGGAGGGGTGGCGCTTACCCCGGGCAGTGCAGCTCCCAAAGTGACCGGTAAACACAACCCTCTGGCAGCAGCTCCTAGGTGGGCGAGGCCAGGGGATCTCCGTGTGCCACTGCTGCAGGCGCTGCTCCCAGAGCTCCCATTGGCTGCAGTTCCTGGCCAATGGGTGCTGCGGAGTTGGTACTTGGGGCAGGGGCAGTGCATGGAGACACTCCCCCACCCCAGGGGATGCTGGGACATGCCGGCCATTTCTGGGAGCGGCACGGAGGGACGGAGGCAGAGTGGGCAGGGAGCCACCTCAGTGCTGCTGGCACATCTCTGCACACCCATTGGGGGAGGGGAGCAGAAGGCCTCCATGTGCTGCCTGGGGTAGGGGCAGTGCACAGAGCTGCCTCCCCTCCCGGGTCTATTACAGGAGTGGGTGGGTGGGGTCTTTGGGCCTGCAAGGTGCAGCAGGTCGGACTAGATGATCACACTGGTCCCTTCTGACCTTAAAGGCTCTGAGTCTAAAAGGGAGAGGGAAGTAAAGGAAAAAAAATAAAAAATAAACCAAACACTGTAATACCAGGATGACTCCACTTGCTCATTGTATAGTCCCGCCCCTTTCTTCCTCCACTGGGTGTTGAATGACCTGCAGCACGTTGATTCTCTCGTTCCCTTGCTAAACTGGGAGCTGAGGGCTGCGAGTTTCCTTGTTGCCACCTTCCACTAGGAAGAGGGAGTTTTGCATTTGGCAGCTGGATGTTAGTGACCAAACTCACCCAGCCCTTCAGGAAGAACTGCTGCTTAGCCAGTCGGTCCCCAGGCTGTAGCAGTGCACGGGGATTCTTCTTTCCTAAGTGCAGGACTCTGCACTTCTCCTTGTTGAACCTCCTCAGATTTCTTTTGGCCCAATCCTCCAATTTGTCTAGGTCACTCTGGGCCCAAACCCTGTCCTCCAGCGCTTGGATTCTTTAAGTGCTTTCACAGAGTGAAGAGCACATGTTCCATGATTTCATATGGCAGAGTTTTATACTATAGGGAGCTTTCCTTGTGTGAATTTGACAGGTGAATCAACATAGAGACATATTGTGACCCTTCTCAGGGAGCCGAGGGCTGCGAGTTTCCTTGTTGCCACCTTCCACTAGGAAGAGGGAGTTTTGCATTTGGCAGCTGGATGTTAGTGACCAAACTCACCCAGCCCTTCAGGAACTCAAGAACCCTCCTCTGAGCTACAGCAGCCACCCTAACCCCCGAGTTCCTTCAATGTGTCTCCCTCTGGGGTCCAGCCCAGATCACCAGATACTCAGAGAAATCCCAGATTCTCTCTGCCCAAAGCAATGGTATATCCCCGGTTACTAGTTTTACTGTGGACCACTGCTACTGTATCTCACACAGCACTTGAGTATAGTTATCGAACAAGCAGAAATTTATTTAACAACCGATAGAGATTTAAACAAACAAATGTGAGTGATGGAAACCAACTGTTACCAACTAAACAAAATCAGAAAATGCAACCTACACTTCTTAATAGTTACCTTTCCTATCTAAGTAGAGTCTCACCTCACACTTCAGTCAATTTCACTGATTCCTAGTCCCTAGGAGCCACGGCCCTGCCTTTCATGAAGCACCGCTGGTCATTAGGAATCTCCTTGGTGAATGGACCCAGAGTGTTTTTCTCCACCCTGTTATGAACTGAATCAGTCTTTTGTCTTTATATTCACAGAAAGGACGATCTCCTCATTCTCATATTGTCCTTGTCACTTCCACAGGGTTTCGATGTCTATAATTTGTCTTTGATGGTTTTCTATTGGCTTTTCTGGATTGGTGCAAAGGCTGACAATGGAGCAATACATCACATAACTGGCTAGCAAGGGAGAGGTGCCAATTCCCTCCCACTGGAATGGGCCGTTCCCAACAAGACCTATGATTGGGGTGACTCACTTTCACAACAATAACATATGGGCATAATTTTCCATGTACTTACATTACCCCTTAACTATGACTTGGACACACCTCTCGCAGTGAGTAGGAGTATCAATAATTTACAAGCTTTCAGTAGAGATTTCACTGCTATGCTTCCTGGATAACTATCATAAAAGCAGTGTATTAGGTGTGGGGAGTTTTTCAGGTCTGACACAGGAGTTGCTTGTGAAGAACAGTGACCCCCTTTGCCAATTGGCACCAATGAGCTTTTGTCACAGATGCACTGAGCTATACCGTCACCCCCTGATAGAACAGAAAGGCCAGCACAAAAAACAGAGAGAGGAACAATAAGATACTAAAATGACAATGGCTGGAACTCTCCATTTCTCTCAGTCTTTGCATTCATGGGCACTAAGAGCTGTAGCTACAGTTGAGGAACCAGGTGAGCGGACAGCTGGCTCAGCCCTCCATACGAGTAACTTTCTCACATATAGGGAGATGGGTCAAAATTGGAATTGATGTTAAGACTGTCTCTACACTTCAAACACTGGAAATATTCTTCTGACAACCCAACACTGCCTACACTGGGGCTCAGGTCACATTAACTACTTCTCTCAGTGGAGAGGACTTTTCACACCCCTGAGAGATGTGGTTATGCCAACACAGCTTTTCAACATCGACCAGCCTTTAGCTGGCTTATTGACCTGAAAGACAATGGATTTCAGTCTTTTTCTTTATATTGATGGTTGATGAGTGCAGCTGTTCTACCTGCTGGACACATCCTGTGACAGATGTCAGGCCTTTCCTTTGCAAATTAGAGAAGTGGGGAAGACAGTGACCCTTACAGTCTAAGCTGGTAAAAATTTATACAACTTGTCACCTTGAGTAGCTTTCCTTTGAATAGAAATTGACTTAGAAACTAAACAAAATAAATTCTATTTGAAAACACAAAATACTAAAATCTATACTGGGCCAATATTCTCTTATGCACACTTTCTCACACACATTCTCCCATCCCAACCTTTGGAGTGAGGTTTTCTACCAGAACTCTTTATACTACAGGGGGTAAATTAAATCAAATTAACTATTCAAGATTAGCCACCATTTCCTGTACGACTAACAAAACAAAACAAAAACAACTTTCAGTTTTCCAAAATACTTCAGATTATCACACATTTAGTCTCTTCTTCTTTAACCAATAACTTCACCAATAATCTCATTTTAATAGATGATAAAAACATATTCAAAGATCACAAATTCTTATCATATATGTTAGTTTTCTTCTAATGCCCATTGCCAACAACTGAACCTTGGCTCAAGATGTGGTTTGTCCCAACCACTTCTGTGAGTTCATATATCTCAGGATCTTCTGCAGTATGTGTTGGTGGAAGGGGTCTCCTATGTGGGAATCTTTGCATCATGAGGAAAAATACCTCTTGTGTCACACTTTTAATCTTTCAAAGTGAGAGAAGGTAGAGAAGTGATGTAAATGCATAAAACACAAGAGAGAACTGTCTGGTCTACACTAAAGACATTTATCGGTTAACTATATTACTCCGATGTGTGAAAAATCCACACCACTGAGCAATGTAGTTACACAGCCCTAACCCCCTGTGTAGATAGCGATACATCAGCAGCAGAACTTCTCCTGCCAAAAGAGCCACTGCCGCTTGCGAGGGTTGGACTAATCAAGTCCGATGAGAGAAATCTCTCCCATTGGCTGAAAGCGTCTGTAATAGCAGCGCTACAGCAGCGCAGCTACATTGGTGCAGCTGCACCAACATCAGCTTTATTGTGTAGCCATAGCATCAGACACAAAACCATAGAATCAGAACTCAACATGCGAGTATCCAGAAGTCTGAAATTGGAGCCTGATACATTCATTGCCTCATTGGTTACTATCATTTCTACAGCCTTGAAGTCCTTGTTACCCAATCAGGCAGCCAGTTTGGGATCCACGGGGAAGGAATGTCCTTTGAAGCTCTCTCTCTTTGGATCCAAATGGTAAAGGATGATTCTTTTCAATGTAACCTGGCATCCTTTGGAACTGTAATCAGTGACACTGAACTAGGAAATGGAGTTGTACAAACAATTTTCCTTGGGGCATTGGTCACCATAGCTTCCTTTACTGGGGTGGAAACCAAGAACTGGATGTGGACTCTTTCAGCCCCAGCTCTTTCCAAATCCTTGGTCTTGGTTAGGGTAAATTTACACTTCTCCGAAGTAGAAGCCTTTACAAAACCACTCCAAATCTCAGCAGTGTTAGTGAGGCTTACCAAAACATGGAGGCTTACCAAAACATGCCCAGCTTTTCTTTAATTTGGTGGCACAGTTCCAGGCAAGGGACTGGATACAGGGCTGGATCACAATCTTCATTAGTGACCAGAGTTGGAGTTTCTATTCAAAAATAGCTATTTTTCTGCAGCTATAAGATTTCCAAAACTGATTTGATTCGATATACATTTTTAGCACCTACAAAGGATAAATTCAACAAAACTCCACTTCTATTTCCTCAACATCTGCATCATGAAGGGCAGCATCTCCGATACAATAAGATTAGCTAGGAAAGAACTTCTGTAGGGCCTGGGTTACAAAGGCTTTGGAACCAAATACATGGGCATTGTGCCTAGTTCAAAAATCACTTAGCATGGAATTTTCTCCCCAGAACATCTGGGACAATATTGACTTAAACAATTGAACTACACTGTGATCATATGCACTTCCTTCAGTTAGTTGGGGTTCTGCTGTTGTTCACCATTTCTGAGTAGAGATTTTAAATCACTGCTGTTTCTTTGTTAGCCTGTCCAGTAAATTGGAGAGTTCTCTAATGCAGACAGAACTGCACCTCAACCTTCTCCATGACATCATGCAGGGATGGGGAAAAAGCAAAGCTGAAGTGAGAAATGAGGACTTTAGCAAATAGTCATTTGTCTTAAATTCTCCAATAAATCTGCGCTACATCCTATCAAACTGAACTACTATCCAACTGAGTGACCAAACAGCCTTCAGGAAAGATAGAAACCCACATCACAGAGAGCTAGAATACATGGCAATGAAAGTGTGAAGTGAAATTCCAGAGCAGGTTACATCTGATTATTCAGAATTAGGACAAGAGATTCTCCCATCACATTCTCCTCTGATCCATTCAAACATACTTCACTCAGCACTGTCTCAATAGCCAGTTGTTATTTACAAAATTTTTAGTATCCAAGCATTGCTATAATTTGGGACAAAACCACTCACACCTTGCCAGAAGTGGCTTTACCAATAGATGGAACCTGGGATTTAAACTCCCAATGATCACACTGTGTTTGGGATCCATTTGAATTCCCCTTCCAGGTCTTTGACACTTTCATCTCCAGTCAGAGCGACTCTGAGATAAGATTAAAGAAGTCAAAGCATCATCTCCAAGCAGACAGCTGAGAACTCTTCCTCACAGGACACTTTGAGAAGTGGATGGATAGAATGGGATGCTGATAACCTCTGCATGGCTCAGACAAAAGGTAACAGTTCTGCAGTGATGGGGAAGGAGGGAATCTCTGCGTCTCCCCATCTCTTTCCAGTGTCACTGAGGCTGAAATTACACTTTTTTTTCCTGCCCCTGCTCCTCTTCATTTAACTATAATTTGAAAAATTCCCATTATATCTGCTCTTCAGCACAACCCAGAGCAACGTGAGAACAAGTGGCAATGATACAATCTGTATCACTAGTGACTAACAATAATTTTGAAATAGGAGGAATAGTATAAATGTGATGCTCCCTGGTTCCTGATAGGAAGGACACACTTGAATTACTCATGGGATAATGGAGTTGATAGAAAGGACAAATGGGTCCACTTCAAAACAGGGCAAACGGCAAAAATGGCCACTCATCTGGTCAAACTGAGGGATAACCATGCTGCAAACAGTTCAAACAGCTGCAAAAGTTACTATGTGGGAATCAGGAAAATTATTAGAGAAAAAAAAGTATTGATAGCCCTAGAGGTGTTTATGTTGTTGCTCTCCCTTGCAGATTCTCTGATGACTAACATGGGCTAAGTGCCCACAGAAGGTTTTCCTGCACTCACTGCATTTATAAGGTCTCCCACCGGTGTGGATTCTCTGATGTTTAGAAAGGCTTGAGCTGCTAGTGAAGTTTTTCTCACACTCACTGCATTCATAGGGCCTCTTCCCTGTGTGGATTCTCTGATGCCTAATAAGGTGTGAACTGCGACTGAAGGTTTTCCCACACTCACTGCATTCATAGGGCCTCTCCCCTGTGTGGATTCTCTGATGGGTAAGAAGGTTTGAGCTGCGATTGAAGGTTTTCCCACACTCGCTGCATTCATAGGGCCTCTTCCCTGTGTGGATTCTCTGATGTCTAATAAGGTCTGAGCTGCGATTGAATTTTCCTCCACATTCACTGCATTCATAGGGCCTCTCCCCTGTGTGGATTCTCTGATGTTGAGAAAGGGCTGAGCTGTCAGTGAAGCATTTTTCACACTCACTGCATTCATAGGGCCTCTCCCCTGTGTGGATTCTCTGATGTTGATAAAGGCTTGAGCTGCTAGTGAAGCATTTTCCACACTCACTGCATTCATAGGGCCTCTCCCCTGTGTGGATTCTCTGATGTTGATAAAGGCCTGAGCTGCTAGTGAAGCATTTTCCACACTCACTGCATTCATAGGGCCTCTCCCCTGTGTGGATTCTCTGATGGGTAAGAAGGTTTGAGCTGCGATTGAAGGTTTTCCCACACTCGCTGCATTCATAGGGCCTCTTCCCTGTGTGGATTCTCTGATGTCTAATAAGGTCTGAGCTGCGATTGAATTTTCCCCCACATTCACTGCATTCATAGGGCCTCTCCCCTCTGTGGATTATCTGATGTTGAGAAAGGGCTGAGCTGTCAGTGAAGCATTTTCCACACTCACTGCATTCATAGGGCCTCTCCCCTGTGTGGATTCTCTGATGGGCAAGAAGGTTTGAGCTGCTAGTGAAGCTTTTCCCACACTCACTGCATTCATAGGGCCTCTCCCCTGTGTGGATTCTCTGATGTTGATAAAGGCCTGAGCTGCTAGTGAAGCATTTTCCACACTCACTGCATTCATAGGGCCTCTCCTCTGTGTGGATTCTCTGATGCGTAATAAGGTGTGAACTGCGACTGAAGGTTTTCCCGCACTCACTGCATTCATAGGGCCTCTCCCCTGTGTGAATTCTCTGATGTTGAAAAGGCTGAGCTGCTAGTGAAGCATTTTCCACACTCACTGCATTCATAGGGCCTCTCCCCTGTGTGAATTCTCTGATGTTGAGAAAGGCCTGAGCTGCTAGGGAAGCATTTTCCACACTCAGTGCATTCATAGGGCCTCTTCCCTGTGTGGATTCTGTGATGCTTTATAAGGATGGAGTAATCACATACGTTTTCCCCAAACTCACTGCATGTATTTTTTCTCTTTCTGCTGAGGATTTCCTGTTGTGTTGTGGTTTCCTTGAGGTCCTTCTGAGTTTCCTGACAGGAAATACATTTACCCAATTTCTCCCCTGGCTGGTTTCCCTGCTCTCCTTCTGGTCTGTGCTGAATGTCATGGGATTTTTCCTGCTTATGACTCCAGGACACATTCCTTTTCGATCTTTGTGATAATGCTCTGTGTTTATCCACTTGCTCAACATTTTCCTGCTGAGAATTCTGCTCCTCTTTCTCACATACCATTGCGTCACCTGCTGTGATAGAGACAGAAACCTCAAACAGGGATGGAAAGGGGAAGGCCAAACCAATACAAGTACTGGAGAGAGGTCAAATAAAAATCAGGAACTGAACTCCCCCAAGTTCTTCCCCAAACAGGAGAGAGGAGGGGATCAATTCATCACATCCCATCCAAATTCACAGGGGGAAAGGAGGAAGCTACTGTCTGGTGTCTGCTAGGGTCTACAGGAAGCCATGAGCTATATTTACCCTAAGGATACGACCCCTGCTAGGGACAATATTGAACTGAGAGACCTTCCAAGGGCATTGTAGGGCATCCCAGATGTTTCCTTCAGGCACTTACAGATTCTGAGTTGGTTTAATATTTCCTCACCTGTGCAGGGAGCTCTCAGGATCTCTCTTTCCTCTGAACCCTGGAGGTCTGGGACCCATGGCTTTTCCCCTTGTTCCAGCTGGGAGATCACATCAGGTTGGGAAATTGGAAACCCTGCTCAGATGAAAGAAAACAAAGGAGGTCACTTGATTTCATAACTTTGTCATAAAAAACATTCTATTAATTTAACTTCAGTGCTTAGTGTGACGGGTGTGCCTGGGGCAGTCCACACTGAAAATGCCAGGGTCAGGGCAGGATGAAAAAGGGAGAGCAGATGCTCCCAAAACTGGTGGTTAACACTGAAGTTAAACTCAACGACCAGTCACAAACTGTGCTTCTGATCCCACACACGGGTTATCGAGAAGCTGAAAAAAGAAATCACATGGCCCCCTTTATTGCATTCCAGTTCTCCGACTCCCAATCAGCACCTAGGTCCAGTACAGTGAGAGGTTATTTAAAAACTCTGCTCATATATAAAATGTTTTTCTGACCCCAAAGGGTCAGCCACATTACAAGATCACTATAGGTTTGGATCTTACCCAAAAGACCACACTGCCAGCCAATCCTTTAGCATGGAAAGACAAGACAGGACATGACACAAAAAAAGTTGTTAAATGGAAAAGCAGTGAGATGCATTCAGAAATCTATATATCAGGTTATTAGCAGTATTGCTGAGCTGCTGGCTTGAAAGTCCGTCTGGAACACATCCACAAGTTCGATGGGTCTTTCAGTCCTTTGTTCCAGGCTTCAATTTGTAGAGAAGTTGCTCCAGAGATAGGAAGAGGGATTGAAGACAAAATGGAGATGATGCAGCTGCCCTTTATATTCCCTTTGCCATGTGGCTTGTACTTCCTGTGTCCCAAACACAAGCTTCACAGCACAGGGCATGGAAAAGACTCGGAAGTCTCAGCACACAGACATACCCCTGCATGTCTTGCTGACTCAATACGTTTATGCCCTTGATCAGGGATGGGCAAATTACGGCCCACGGGCCACATCCAGCCGACAGGGCCGTCCTGCCCGGTCCCTGAGCTCCCGGCTGGGGAGGCTAGCCCCTCCCCCACAGCCACGCCACCGCGCGGGCAGTGCGCTCCTGCGGGGCAGTGTGTCTGGCTCTGCGTGGCCCACGTGGCTGCCAGACGCGCTGCTCTGAGCGGCATGGTAATGGGGCCGGGGGGTTAGATAAGGGGCAGGGAGTCCCAGGGGGCAGTCAGGGGACAGTTGGATGGGGCGGAGGTTCTGGGAGGACGGGGGCTGGATAGGTGTGGGAGTCCCAAGGGTCTGTCAGTGGGCAGGGGGGTGGATAGAGGTCAGAGCAATCAAGGGACAGGTAGCAGCGGGGTTGGGTAGGGGGTGGGGTCCTGGATATGAACCCATATCTACACCCCCGCCCCCTGACAGACCCCGGGACTCCTACGCCTATCCAACCCCCCAGTTCCCCATCCCCTGACCGCCCGCCCAATCGTCCCCTGCTCCCTGTCCCCTGACTGCCCCCCAGGACTCTCTGCCCCTTATCCAACCCCCTGGCCCCCTTACCACAGCCACGCGGCTCGCCGGAGCTAGATATGAGGTCCCTCAGGAGAGCGCTGACCGACCCCCCCCATGCCACTCAGAGCAGTAGGAGCTCGCAGCCCCACCGCTGCAACACTGCCCAGGAGTGGTGGGCCAGAGCGCTGGTGGCGCAGCATGTTGAGTCTACAGTGGGACAGCAGGGGCGAGGGAACAGCAGGGGAGGGGAGGGAGAGGGGAGCCTCCCCATCCGGGAGCTCAGGGGCCGAGCAAGCTGGGCCTGCGGGCCGGATGTGGCCTGCGGGCTGTAGTTTACCTACCCCTGACTTACATGTTAGTTTGTAAAAAGAACAGGAGTACTTGTGGCACCTTAGAGACTAACAAATTTATTTGTGTTTTATCTGCATTTCTTTTGTAAATAATTCTGACTTTTATGCCTCGTTACCTGTAGTCACTTAAAATCTTTTTTTTTGGTAATTAACAATCTTGTTTTATTGTTTTATCCAACTAGTGTGTTTGGATTACAGTGTGTTGGAAACTGCATTTGGGATGTAGCCGGGTGGACCCCCGCTCCTGCTCTGAAGGGTTAAAAACAGCCCTAGGAGGGGGCTGTGGCTGGAGAAAGCAGCTTTAAGGCTGGGCTGATTGGGGGAAGTGGCTGCAGCTGGGGCCAGGCCCCAAACAGACTCAGCTGCCCTATAAAGGCAGAGAAGCCAGGGGCAGATAGTCTCTCTCTCTGTTTGTAGAGGGAGATGGGCCTGGCTGCAGGGAGCTGGACACAGGGTACCTGAGTGAAGCAGGGCTGGGGAAAGGCAGAGGAGCTGGGGAGCTCCAGCCTGGAAAGCCCCAGGCCGAGGCCTAGCAGAAGGCAATAGGTACTGGGGGGTTGCAGAGGGCAGCCCAGCGGTAGGCAAAGGCAGCAGGTCCAAACCCTCCTTGCCAGTGATGAGTGGCTGATACTGCAGCCTGCCCCAGGGTGTGGGGCTAGACGATGACTGGCCTTATACTGAGCCGAGGTGGGAATAGTGGGTGGGAGTTCCCTGGGGAGGGGAGACCCTAAGACTGAGGGGTTGCTGCCAGAGGGCAGCACCCCAGGTAAAAGGGGCACCAGGTCCAGGGAGGGACACGGGGGGCCAGAGGACAGGCAGATCACCGGCCTGCAGAGGGTGCGCGGGAGCTGGAATGAGCTAATTCCCAGACGTCACCAGCAGGGGGTGCCGCAGGGATGAGTCCACTCATCTACATGGGATAACAAGGCTGGTGCATGTCAGTTTCCACTGATGAAATGACAGACTTCATATGAGCTTGCCTTGTTCAGTAGTGTGCTGGACAGGGAAAGATGCACATTTCTGGGGGAAGTCTGGGAACAGAGACTTTTCTGGGGTTTTCCTGTGCTGCACTGTAACTCCTGAGTCGCTGACTAGCAGTACTCAATACTGTAGCTGGGAGCGAGTTACATGCTGGAGACTGTGTGATAACTGCCCAGGAGTGGCTGCTCTCACAGTAAAACAGAGTAAAAGTCACCCCAGCTTGGGAAACTGAGGGGACACAGCTGTTCAACACTCCAGATTGCACTGTAGTTAATGTCACAGACACTCAATTTCAAAGAGGCTCCCAAAACACAGAGAAAGTAAATCCATGTCCCAGAAATCCAAGACTCCAGAGAGAGGGCAAGTCTCTCTGCCACTGCTTCTTGCTGACGGAGAGGTCCAGAGACAATGAGAGAGTCCTGGAGAAGCTGGGAACAGGAAGCATGGGCTGGTGGGGTTCAGTGGAGAAAGGGAACAGGAAGGGCAGGGATATGACTGAATGCAGGATCTCAGGAGTACTAGATGTCAGGATAGCACATAGTGCAGCCCATTGGAAAACATAATCCCAACTAGACATATAAAATGATGAGGTCTAAATTAGCTGTTTCCACTCAAGAGAGAGAACTTGGAGTCATGGATAGTTCTCTGAAAACATCCACTCAATGTGCAGCAGCAGTCAAAAAGCGAACGGAATGTTGGGAATCATTAAGCAAGGGATAGAAAAGATAGAAAATATCATATTGCCTGTATATAAATCTACGGTACGCCCACATCTCGAATACGGCTGTAGGAGCTGGATTTTATAATGTACTGGGAGAATTTAATGTACGATTTGATTTCATCCTGTCAGCCACCCTGTTTGAATAGCATAAAGGAATGACAGACCAGAACAATCCTTCTGACTGATTATGGTCACCTTTTGTTTTAGGATAAGTTACACTGTCTACTATGGATTCCTCTATGTATTACAAATTAGGCACTCTAGTTAAATCTACATGTCTTTGTTTTAAGGTTTAGTAAGTAAGAGACAGGATTCACTATTGTGTCTATGTTAAGTAGATTAGAGAAACATTGAAGGCAAGGTTTCATTTGCAATGCCTTTTTGCTCGATATAAAATACTACTGTTTGTATTCGCAGTGGGTTTGTGTGAATGAGGATGTATGCATCAGGAAAAGAGAAGGTGTAAAGGCCATTGTTATAGACAGAGTCAAGGAAGAAGGAGTCAAGAGACTTAAAGGACATCAAAGAATCATCAACGCGCATCCATAACGAAGGGCAGATTGATGACCCTGAGGTAAAGGCTGGCACCCCTGAGGACAATTGATTAAATGAGAACAAAGGACAGGCTGACCCTCTCAGAGGTGCACTGGAATGTTTACACCAGTTAAGAAGTAACCGATCACAAACTGATACAGCAAAATCCATAGACTTCAACAAAGGAAAAAACCCTATAAGAACCAGGGTGCTTGGCCATGGGACTTTGCGTTCATCTTTCCACACTCCCGGAGCATTGGATTGCGACCGACAAGAGCCCAGTCCCACACTCGTGCTCAGTGTAATTGGCCATTAGATTGACTCGAGCTACAACAGACTGGTAACTATGAACTGCTCTGGCAGAGGGTGTGTGTGTGTGTGTGTGTGCGTGTTTACCTTCCTCTATAAAGATCCCATGTGCTTTGTAGGAGCATAACACTGCGTGCAGGTGTGGTCACCCCATCTCAAAGAAGTTTACTTATGCAAACAGGAGATATTTGACACTGTGCAATATTGTTCCTGTGTTCTGCAGCAGGGGAGGGTCTGTGGCAGTGTGTGGGTCACTGGCATATTGGGGTGATGCAGAGACAGGACAGTGTAGAGGTACCATTGTGGGGCTGGCATGAACCGTATCTCTTCATTTCCCCTTCCAAGAACTGAGGGGACAGGAATCCTTACCCAGCAAGGTCACAGTCTCATAGTTCTCCTGCATGACGTCTCTGTAGAGGGCTCTCTGAGCAGGGTCCAGCAGAGCCCACTCTTCCCTGGAGAAATACACAGCCACCTCCTCGAAGGTCACTGGCCTCTGAAAGAGCAAGGGTCCAACACTCAGTACCTGCTGCCTCACTCACAGCCCCACTATTTGTGGGGGAGAGAAGTCAATCAAATGCAAGCTCTGGGTGGATCACAGTCAGAGTCCCACCTCCACCCCACTCAGAGCATCCTGGAAACACCAGGTTAAGGGGACGAATAGAGAGTCCCTTTTCTCTCCCAGCAGATCCATCACACACCTACTAGCCACAGACGGATAAAGGAGATGGAGCCCCTAGCAGGGACCAGGGAGAGATCTCCGGTAGGAAGCCCAGCACCCTCCCCATTGTGCAGAGCTGGATACGAAAGGAGGGGAATCTCCCCTAAACCTCACTAGTGGGTGTCCCCTTCATATCTCACAGCAGCCACTGGTTAGTCAGGTCAGGCTCCAGCACTGGGAGTCTGGTCAGTTTTCCTAGCCCCATGTAGGAGGGTTATTTTCTGTTTCACAAATTAGGTTATTTCCACCTCCTAATCTCATGGGTCTGTTCCTAGAATATGGGCCAATCATTAAACTCCCCCCAGCAGGAATGTCACAAGCTGTCCTCCTCCCTTCCCCACCCTGTGCATTTCCTGCCCTGCTCCAAACCAGACTGTGCAAATCTTCCCATCTCCAGTGTATTTGCTGTCCCTCTCCCTCCTGCAGGAACCCACCAGCTACCCCCCGATAGTCCCTACCTGAACAGGCTCCTCTGCAGCCATTTCTCTCCCCTGTCCCATGGCAGGATGGGATGAGCTGGAGTGAAACACGGACGTCATTCTGCAGCCTGGGAGGGTGAGAAGGGCAGTTGTTGGGGTTACAGAACAGGCTTTAGTTAATGTCACAGGACGATTCCCCCAGGCCCTTTCCCTGCAGACAGACATCCTAGATTCTGCCATCCTGGGAAAATGCTCAATCTCTGTATTACAGTGTAGACCTGGCCCCTCCTGCCAGGCTAAGCCCAGAGAGAAATTTTTAACCTTCCTTCTCCCTCTCCCAATCTCATAACTAAGTCTCTGAACACAAGGCTAGAAAAGAGCAGCACCAAAGGAGTCACTGTGGGGGATTCCCTCGGACACTGACCCCTCGGCAGTCACACCCCAGCAGGGGGAATATGGAGTCAAGAACCAGCTTTTCCTCTGTCTGATCCTTTTCTTGTTCACTGGAAAGTGGTTCTGCCCAGGGATGCTGCAATACATGTGTCTGGGTGGACTAGAGAACTGGAAATCTCTCCCCCCCACTCATTTCTCCCACTGCCCCTTTCAGTCTCTCCTTCCCCTGTCCTCTCTCCCTGCCCCTCTGGCTGGGACAGTCCCATTCCTGGGGGCTTTGCTCTCCCATGGCTGGATTTGCTCCTGGCAATTGCTAATGGGAGGAGAGGCTGTTTGTGCAGAGTCACTTTCTTGCCAGTCCCCAGCACTTTCCCAGAGGACTTTCAGTTACCTGGAGTCTGTGGTAGAATTTGTATTAACAGGGCCCAGGGCTGCCCCAAGGGGCTAGGACCAGCTGGAGAAAGTCATCACCTGGGCCAGGCAGAGAAGCAGCTTTAGTTAAGGTCACATCCCAGCACAGAGCCCCTGCTGGGGGAGCAGCAGCTGCTAAGCCTGGTCTCCCAGATCACAATGGAGGCTGCAGCGTCTGACCCAGGAAGCTGAGCTCCAATATCCTGGGCAGAGAGGGACAGAGCGTTTGAGCAGCTTCCCTCCTTTAGCTCTCTGGGGAGAGCAGCTAATGAGAGCCCCTCCTCACAGGGAGAACTGCTGATCTCATTTGCCCCACTGTCCATCTGGAGTCACTCCCTGTCTTTCCATACAGTGACTCTGGATTAACAATGGTCTCAATGAAACCAGATTTCAGAATGAATGAGTCCAGAATGCTGTGGAAGAGACCATTGTGTGGCATTTCTAGCCCCCTTCCCACCTGCCGCACCCTCAAGATCTAGTATAAGGACTCGGGGGACAAATTTTCCCAATGGAACTGGAAGGTCCTGGAGTTTTCAAGATGTTTGATAAGTGGCTAGAAAGTTATCATGGTGACTGGGCCTGGCTGGGGAATGCTGGGATGTGCTTGGAGTCAGGATTCTGGCACAAGCTGACCAGAGAGAAGGAGCATGGTTAGTAGCAGCCCCCAGAGCCTCCATCCAGGGCCCCCCAGACACCCCCAGTACCCAGAGCCCAGACCCCGCAGCCAGATATTCCCTGGGACCCAACCCCCAAAATCCCTGAACAGGGACTCCAGATACCCCTCAGCACCCCACTGGCCAGAGAACCCCCACCAGACCATCACTGGCAGGCTGGGAATCCTAAAGGTTCCCCCCACCAAGAGCCCCCAACAGCCAGGGACCACCCCCCCAGGGGACCGCTCACTGGGAATTCAGTCCCTCACTGCCTGCCCAGGATTCCCCTACTGCCTGCCTACGACCCCCACCTGTCCTCCAGCAGGACCTGCCAGGCCGTTTGCCTGGGACCCCCTGATGCTTTACAACGGGACCCCTCCCTCTGCTTGCCTGGCATCCCGACCTAGCGCCTGGCACTCCCCCACCCAGTTCTGTGCATTGGGCACGACTGAGCCCCTGGCACAGCACCAGGCTCCCTCCAGCCCCCTGCCCCGCCTCCCCAAGAGACGCCCACCCTCACTGTTCTGCACCAACAAGTCCCCAGTGCTACCCACCTCCAGGACCCACAGCCTCAGGGCTGGGCACATCAGAACCCACCCCCCCAAACCTCCAGAACCCCCTGCCCAGTCACCCAGAGGCCTCCCCCTCCCACAATGCCCCTTCAGCTCCAGCTGCAATCTCCCCACACAGACACCCCATCCCCTACCCCAGCAACAGTTACCTCACTGTGTCTGCTAAGTGGATAGAAAGTTATCACTGCCCCCTGCTGGCCAGTCACCCGGGCAGAGGGATCCCTGCGGGGTGCTGCTTTAACAGGAGAATGGAAGGGCAAGAAAGGTCCATGCCCTGTCACTAGCTACATCTTCGCACTGCGGGAAGCAACCCCTCACAGAGACCATTTGTCATGGGCTTTGGGATACTTCTGGACCCAGGCTGCACTCAGAGTGACCTCCTCACCCAGTGCCAGCTGGAGAAAAGACAAGGGTCCAGCCAACTCTCCTGTTACCAGCTGGGAACCACTGATCCCCCAAACAGGGGGAGGCCTCTGGGTTTGATGGGTATTAAATACGTTTAGAGAGGAAAGTGGAAAATCAGAGGGATTTTATATCAGTTGTTGATACAAGGTAAAATCTGAGTGTTTCACATCAATATCTGATAACTGAATAGAGAGAAAATGGGCAACATTTGCCAATATTTTATATCCATGTTCAGGAATCTGAGAAAAGGTGAAAATCTGAGATTTTCTTAGTATTTTATAATTAAAGAGACAGGGAAAAATCTCAGGCCATAGTCATTTAGAAATAGACAATTAGAGAAAAAGTGGGGCTTAGGATAATTTTTAGATTTGCAGAGAATACATATCAGAAACTACGCAAGTGATAACATGATAGGGGGGAGGGATAGCTCAGTGGCTGGAGCACTGCCCTGCTAAACCCGGGGTTGTGAGTTCAATCCTTGAGGGGGGCCATTTAGGGAACTGGGGTAAAAATCTGTGGGAGGATTTAGTTGGGGATTGTTCTTGCTTTGAGCAGGGGGTTGGACTAGATACCTCCTGAGGTCCCTTCCAATCCTGATAGTCTATGAACACCATCGAGATCTGAGGGGATTTTATATTACTGCTACATAACTAGAGGGAAAAGGGGGGACTGTTGGACTGGATTTTATATATAGATAAACAGAAAGTGATGGTTCCTCCCACCCCCACAGGCAGCAGGGAGCCCCTTGAGGAGCTGCTTTAAGAGGGCAAAGGGGGGGTGGGGGAGCTGGCAGGTCCCTGGATGGGGGAAGGGGGCAGCAGTGGGGGATGGGCAGGTGGCTGTGTTGGTAGTTGGGGGCAGTAACTGGGAAACCGGGGTCCGGGCAGCCCCCACAGGGGACACGTGCCCCTCCCGTCCCCGCCCTGGCAGAGAACCGGCATCTCACCCCCCCCCCCCCCGCCAGGGGCAGCCACGTGCTGGGGACTGACCCAGGGCAACAATTTCCCACCCGGACAAGGACAAAACGCAGCAGGTAAAACGGGGGGGACCCCCCAGCGGAGAGATTTTAAATGGACATTGGAGACTCATGGAGAGACCGGGGGGGGGGGGAACAGGGGAGCCGAGAGAGCGGATCACGGGGGGGGGGTCGAATCTCCCCGGATGTTACAGCCCGAGCGAGACCCCGAGAGAGAAACGGGGCAGAACCGGAGAGACTCTGTACCGGGGGCGAGAGGCGCCAACAGGGACAGGAGCCAATTAACTCCCCGCCCCCCCCCCGCCCGACTCTGGCTGCCCAGAGACAGTCCCACCGACCCCCCCCCCCGCAACTCCGGCTTCTCCCCCCGCACAGACGGATCCTGCTGCAGCTCCCGGGGCCGAGGCGGCTCCGAGGCTTCTCCCAGGTTCCCCGGGGCAGAGTCACGTGCCCGCCCCCCCCCCGGGTCTCTCACTCACCGGCTCACACGGAGGCGGCAGCAGCAGCTTTGTTCTCCCGCCCCCAGCGGGGCTCGCACGGAGCATGCGCAGTTCCAGCTGCTGACCCCTCCCTCACCCGGGCTGGAGAGGGCGGACGGGCCCCCGGGGCAGGCTGGGAGATGTAGTTCCGGGCTCTCAGTGGAGCGGAAGTGACGTCGGAGAGGGTGCGGGGCGCTGCGGTTCTGCCTGGCTCGTGCGGGGCCGTTGGAGCCTCTCCCGGGGCTGGAGAAGGTTTGTGGCGCTGGGGCTCTGGGCATGCGCAGATCGCGGCGGGAGAGACCTTCATTAACCCCCCCATGCCCGGCCCCTCCGTGGGAAAGGGGCGGGGGGGGGAGCCGGTGCCCCCGAGGAGCGGGGAGAGAAAGGGGGGGGCTGAGATCCCCTCGGATTTACCGCTGCCCCCCCCGTGGGGACCCCCCGCCCCCCCCGTCCTGCCCCCTTTCTCCCTAGAGAGCCACGAGCAGCCCCCAGGGTGACCCCCCCTCCCCCAACCCCTGAGAAGTTCCCTGTCCCCCCCCCCCCGATTGTGCCCCATTTTCTCTCCCCTTCGCCAGTGTCCAGCTCTCCCTGCGGCTGGTGGGGCTCTGGGGGTGTCTGGGCCCCTGGCCAGGGACTCTGGGGACTGGGGGCCAGGGAAGATCTGGCAGGAGCCTGGCTGGGGCTGTGGGGGTGTCTGGGGCCCCGGCTGTGGGGTCTGGGCACTGGGCTCTGGGGCGTGTTGAAGGGCCTTAATGGAGAGAAAAGATTGGGTATTAAAGCAGAGAAAGGCATAACAAGACCCAGTGGCTGGATGGTGAAAAGAGACAAATTCATATTACAACTAAGGCACAAATATTCAACAGCGAAGATGATTCACCACAGGAACAAGCTACCAAGGAAAGTGGTGAATTCGCCATCTCCTGATGTCATCTAATGGAGACTAGATGCCTCTCTGGAATGTGTTTGCCCCAAAAGTAGCTATTGTGTCATACAGGAGGCCTGTGATATGCAGGGGGTCAGATTAGATGCTCTAATGGTCTCTTCTGGCCATAAAGTCAACTAATTTCTGAAAAACTGAGTGTAGCATTGGGAGCAGCGTCTGATGTTTTCCTGTCTATCCGGCTTGCTGCCTAGAACGAACGCTCCTTGAGTGGGGAGATCCACAGGGAGTAGCTCAAACCTCCAAAGTGCCTGGCCAGGGGCAGGACATTAGCACAGCAAGGGAGGGGTGTGGCAGTGACATCACAAAGGCCTTTTGCAGGACCTCAGGCTATTGGTCAAAGGTGGTGGGGAGGTGGTGACCTCACAGAGAGATGCTGACATCAGCCAGGCAGGACAGGGGCGAGGAGCCAGGGAAACCTCAGAGACCCCCTGTGGCTTTGCTTCAGCAAGTCTCCTTCTCCAGGTCTCTCTTTGAGGACTGAGGAAGTATTCGGGTTCACGTACGTGAGCGCCAGGAGGAACCTCTTTCGAGTTTTCTCCTTCCCTTTTAGGGAGTTTACTAGAGATCAGCCGTCCCTGTTTAGAAGGTAAGAGCCTCCTTGAGGTTTGAAACCTGTTCAGTCTGATCCATCTGGTGATGAAATCTAAGCCTGGAAAACACGAGCTTAAGGAGGCAGAATTTTATTCCGCACCAGGGATTTTGTCCCCTAGAATTACTGGAGACATTAGGGTTTATCCTTTGTGTTTCACCTTTTTCTCCATCCCTTCCTCCTTTCTCTTCTCTTGCTTCTTTTGTCCTTTCACCTGTTTCCCTCCCAACACCAAGAGCGGGGTGTGTGTATGTGTTGCGGGGGAGTGTTTGGCAGCTCCCACTGTGGGAGGTCCACCAAAAATGTGGGGCTGAAATAGTGCTCGGGCAGTGATCCCCACCAGTGACCTGAACCATCCTTTGGGCTCCCTGCTGAGAACCCTCAGCTTCCCGTCCTCAGTCAAGATCCGATGGTTAGTTTGAAAATCAGGGGTCTTGGGTCCTGTTCCCAGCTCTGCCACTGGCTGGCCGTGTGACCTAAGACAAGTCAATTCTCCTGTCTCAGCCTGAGCTTCTCGCTCTTTCAAGTAGGGATAATAATGATCCGCTCCTACCTACCTTATGGTATGTGGAGGCAGGGCTGGCTCTAGGTTTTTTGCCTCCCCAAGCAAAAAAAAAATTTGTCTGCCCTCCCATCCCCCTGCTGCCCGAGCCCTGGGTTCTCCCCTCCCTACACCTGCACCCCTTGCCTCCCCAGCTCTGGGCCTCCCACCACTTTCACTCCCCTGCCAACCCAGCCCTGGGCTCTCCCCCACACACACCCTGTGCTGCCCCAGCTCTCGGCTCTCCCCTTCCCCCCTACCAGTGCTCCCCCACCCACACACCCCCTGCTGCCCCAGCCCTGGGCTCCTCCCCGCACTTGCACCTTCTTCCACCCCAGCCCTGGGTCACTGGTAACTTGCTCCCAGGTTAATAAAATAGAAAAAAGAGAGGATTGAATGTGTAACAGGGAGTTTGGTAAATCTTGGTTATTTTATTTTTTCAACAGGCTCCTGTCCACCTCCAGTAGAATTTTCAGTCCCAATGGCAACTTACTTACCAAATGTAATACAGACTAGTCCATGCCTCCCAAGTGGATGTGGTTCTTGTTCTTCTGCACATTGTAGCCCGTGGAGGCCAAGGACCTGCAAATGTGTCTTCATGTGCCTTTGTTTCATTGATGAAAACATAAACTAGACTCTTAGAGGATTGGAACTGATTTCAGCTGGGGGACATATTTGCTAGATTTTTATGCATTTGCACAGGAAAATGTTGAGTGTTTCCATTCATCCCTAGTAAGTGGAGCTCCTGAACATAATGGAAATGGATATGCAATTACTTTTTGTTGAAAGACCAGGCTTTTAAGGGGGCACTTGGATTTGAACCAAGGCTTGTTTGATCTGCAGTCAAACACTCTACCACTGAGCTATACCCCCTGACAATTACATTGGCAAGTCAGTGATCTCAAGGATCATGAAACCTGAGCGTGGAGTTCGTTTCTTCCACACCAGTGTTGCTGTCTGTGCATTCCGGAGCTATGGGGTGAGTGGGAAACGCCCACAACTAGCTTGTCAGTATCAAGAAAGGAGCAGCCGACATCAGGACCAACGAGACGTGTTGGTGGCGCATCAGGAAGAATCCACACTGCCAGAGACTTCTCGGCGAGGGCACGGTACACAATGGGGGCTACCTACCCGCCACGTCCCATCAAGGGTCTTTCTAGTCCCACTTCAGTGTTACCCAATTTCTAATCAGTCTTTGGCCCAGATTCCCTCCCTGAGCGGCACCAGCACATACCTGGGCCCCCTGCTAGTGTTAAATCTGCCTTGAGCTGGGACCCAGCTTGGCAAAGAGCCTGCAGCCCCCTCTGTGCTGGGGAGTGAGAGCAGCCCTGGCACTGGGCAGGGCAGCCCTGAGGGAATGAACCCAATGTGCCCGTGAGGCCCTGATCCAGAGCCTCTGCCAGGCAGCTCGTGCTGCTCGGGCGTCTCTAGTCTCCAGCGAGGATTCAAAGCTTCTCTGCTCCAGGGGAACCCCTGGGGGAGGGAGGCAGGGCTCCTGCAGGATAAATCTTCCTGCTGGCAGAGCTCCGGTCCCCTCCTCATGGGCACAGGGCGTTGCACACGGCACCCACCACATGCACACACCCCTTTGTGAGGAGAATCAGCTCTGGGATATTGGGGTCAACCCCCCCACCTCCTCCCTGCAAAGCTTCTCCTGGCTTCAGTGAGGGAATGGGGGCGTGAGGGGCTAGTGCGGTAACAGCAGCAGCGTGGCCGTGGGGCTCGGCCGGTGGCTGGGGCCAGTCGCCTGAGCATGAACCCAGCCGACCCCAGGAAATGGACCCGGGTCACCAGCCCAACCCACCACGTGGCTGCTGCCGCTGCCCCGTTAGTGCGCGAGCTCCCACAGACCACACTGGGGAGAGCCCCCAGCTGCAGGGGAGACGCCCCTGAGTGCCCGGCAGGGCCCAGCTCCTGGCTGACCTGCACTGCTGGGGGTCAGGGGGCTGGGTGACAGGGGGGGCGTTGGCTCTGGGGTGGGACTGTCACTTCCCCCCCTGCCAAGCAACAGGATCACAGCAAAGGAAACCAGCTTGGCCGGCAGGGGAAGAGTTCAGTCCAGGGCCTGGTGCATTCTGGGAGCAGGGCTGGTGCAGAGAAAGGGCAGATACGGGGCAGCTCTGAACACTCCGCGCAGAACTGCCTGTCCTGTCCCACAGCCCCTGGTACAGGGGGCTTTTAGCCATAGTTTTAATCAGGCCAATAAATTGAAACAAACCCCTGTTAAATCATTGCTGAGCCCGAGTCCTTCACCCACATTCCTTAGGGCATTGGGTGTTTCATTTCCTGCCTCAATTTCACACAGAGACACAATTTCCTTTGCACAGATCCGTGAACAGCAAAACCTCCCTCTGTCTCTGGTCTGAGCCAGGGCATTCGATTCCAGTGAACCCTTCTCTCCTGCAATGGTAATGGACAGACAGAGGGGACATGGCACCTGCATCCCTGCCAGGGAGATATTGGCTCGGCTCTTTCTTTCTGCTGCTGTTCATAGTCCATGAAACATCAAGGGTGGAATGCAAGGCTGAGTTCATGCATCAACCCCCTGAAATATTTCAGTGCCCCAGATAAATCCTGACCCCT
Organism: Mauremys mutica; assembly: GCF_020497125.1. Lineage (NCBI taxonomy): Eukaryota > Metazoa > Chordata > Testudines > Geoemydidae > Mauremys > Mauremys mutica. Next base: position 1,031,107 of record NW_025423268.1, on the reverse strand, counting down.
GCTATTGGAACGATGTGCTGGAGATTTGACTAGGAAAGGGACTGTCTGAATTGTCAGAATGGGGAATGAACAACAATCTACAGCAATGTTGTTCACACAAACACACTCTCATCCTGCTCCAGCCGGAAGGGAAATGGGCAGGAATTCTCGCTGTTCAGCCAAGGACACACTTACACTGATGCGCAGCTAAGAGTGTGCTGGGGAAGCTGGTCTGGGCAAACAATGTGAAGTGACAATTCAGTGAGAAAAGAATTATTTTGTAGAGCAGTAAGTATACAAGTATACAAGTAGTATACAACATTTAATCTCGCTGCACTTTCCAGAAAGTCACAAAATTCAATTTATTCTTGCTAGGAAAGAGAAAAAAAGTGACACTAAGTTTTTGGCTTGGTTACATAAAGTTAAGTGTTTAATTAATATAGTAAAAATCTGTACTGATTCCACTAACTAACACCATAGCGTGAAATAGGAACAGAGACAAATCTTGTCAGTGATGAGCTGCCAAAATATTAACAACCGGTTCCCTCCTCCTCACCCCACAAGGGGGTCATGCCCCCCCACCCCCTGGGACTCCTGCCCCGCCCCCCAGGACCCCTGCCCCATCCACCCCTCTTCCCTGTCCCCTAACTGCCCCCTGCCGCCCCATCCAACCCCTCTTATTCCTGATGGCTCCCCGGGACCCCTGCCCCATCCTACCACCCCTTCTCTCTGTCCCGACTACCCCTGGAACCCCTGCCCCTGACTGCCTCCCACCGCCCCATCCAACCACTGGTCCTTCCTGACTGCCCCACCAGGACCCTTGCCCCCATTCAATTCCCCTGTTCCCTGCCCTCTGACCGCCCCCAGTCCCGACCCTAATCCACCCCCCACCCTCTATCCAACTCCCACTCCCTGCCCCCCTTACCGCGCTGCCTGGAGATGGGGGCCGTGCCACCCAGAGTCGGGGCTGGGAGCCGCGGGCACTGGGCTGGAGTTGGGGGCCGGGCCAGAGCCACTGGCCAGCCCGAAATCGGGGGCCGGCCTGAAGTCGGGACTGAGGGCCAGTCCAGAGCTGGGAGCCGGAGTCGCTGGCCAGTTCGGAGTCGGGGTCTGGGTCAGCAGGGCCGGCTTTAGGAAGTGCGGGGCCCAATTTGAACAGTTTCGACGGGGCCCCGGCAGGGATGACTTAAAAAAAAAAACACGTGGGGCTTGTACTCACCGGGCGGGGCTCAGAGTCTTCGGTGGCAGGTCCTTCACTTACACCAGGTTTTCGGCGGCACTGAAGGACCTGCCGCCGAAGCCCCAGAGCGAGCAAAACACCCACCGTCAAAGTGCTGCCGAAGACCCGGAGCGCCGTCGGGTGAGTAAAAATTAAAAAGGTGCCCATAGACAGGGAAGGGATTCTCACTGGGTGCGGGGCCCTCTTAGGCGCGGGGCCCGATTTGGGGGAATAGGCCTCAAGCCGGCCCTGCGGGTCAGGGCCGGCCCGGTGCCGCACCGCCCAGCCAGGGCCAGGGCTGGGGGCCAGCCCGGAGCCGCACAGCCCGGTCGGGGTTGGGGCCAGGGCCGGGCTCCGACCCGGAGCCGCGCCACCCAGCCAGAGTCGGGGCCGGGGGCCGGCCCAGAGCTGTGCCACCCAGCCGGCCGGCCGGAGTCGGGGCCGGGGGCCAGCCTGGAGCCACGCCGCCTGGCCGGCCGGCCAGAGTCAGGGCCAGGGGCTGGGAGCCGGTTCGGGGCTGGGGGCCAGCCCGGAGCTGTGCCACCTGGCCCTCCGGAGTCGGGGCTGGACCAGAGCCGCGCTGCCTGGCCGGCCGCTGTCGGGGCCGGGGGCTGACCCGGAGACACTCCACCCGCCCGGCCAGAGTCGGGGTTGGGGGCCGGTCTGGAGCTGCGCCGCCCGGCCGGAGTCGGGGTCAGAGCCGGGGGCCGGGCCGGAGCCGCACTGCCTGGAGTTTGGGTCGGGGCCAGGCCTGGGGCCAGGGACGCGCGGCGCCTAGAGCCCTCCTTGTGCCCCCCCCACCCCAGCTCACCTGCAGGAAGCTGCTGCTTCCTTCTCAGCCCTCCCAGGCTTCCAGCGCTAACAGCTGATTGGCGGGAAGCCCGGAGGGGGAACCTTCAGAGGAGGAGGCAGAGGCAGAGCTGGAGCCAAGTGAGCTGGGGCCGGGGGCAGGGCAGGGCAGGGAGCTGCTGGAGCGTTTGTTAAATTTAAAAGCCCTTAATGTAAGGGGACTGTTGCCCCCTTACTAACATTCAGTGGGGATGTTTGGTTGCTAGCTCCCAGCACTAAAAAGGGAGCGGTCGATGGGAAATCAGGAGCCTGAGACTGACAGTCTCCAGGAACAATGTGGAGAGGCCAGTGCTCCAGGTCAGCCTGATTGACAGGGCAGGCAGGCTAATCAAGGAGTCAGGAGGCCAGGGGGGGTCCCGTCCTCCGTGTGAGCTGAATTTGTGAGTCAGATGGAGTGGGGCCGAGCTAAGGAGAGAGCGGGACCCCAAGCTAAGCTGATGGGAGCGGAGCTGCAGCCCAAAAAGCCAGAGCACAGCCCAGAGAGAGCAGCCCTGCCCTGGGAGCAGAGCTGCAGCAACCAGAGCCAGAGGGGCCAGACAAGCAGCCCAGGAAGCAGGTGAGAGCTGAGAGCAGAGTCACAGAAGCAGCCTGCAGAGCAGCCCTGCCCTGGGAGCAGAGTGGTAGCAACTGGAGCCAGAGAGGCCAGAGAAGCAGCCCAGGGAGCTGAAGTCAGAGCAGCAGCAGCAGCCGTGCTGAGGCAGAGTGGAGCTGGGGCTGGAGCAGTCCGGAGCCGGGTGCGTTGAGCAGCTGGGGAGAGCGAGGGGGACCCCAGGCAGTGGGCCCAGCGCAGGGAGATACCTCAGCCAAGAGGCCCTGCAGGCCAGACTGGGAGGGGGATCGTAACCCTGACAGGGCGGGGGTGACGCTGGAGAGAAGGGTCCTGCCACCCAGAGCCTGAGAGTGTGTGGCCACCGCCAGAGCAAGTGTCCGACCCACAGCATCCCTGCAGCACAGCCAGGACCTGAGAAGGAGGCCTGGGACCTACAAGGAACAGACTGTGAACTGCCCTGACCTTTCAGAGACACTGTTTGTGATGTTCCCTGCCACAGAGCAGGGTGATGTGTTTCCTGTAACCTTTCCCATTTTTCCTTATTCTTTTTTTAAATTAAGTGTTAATTAAATAACTTGTATTTGCTTTAAATTGTATGATGTGATCAGTGGGTCAGGGATGTGCGCAGTGCAGAGAGAGTACCCCGGAGTGGGGACACCCTAGCCCCTGTCCTAGGTGACCACAGCAGGGTTGGGGGTCGAGCCCCCTAGGAATCCTGGGCCCAGCCTTGTTGGGGTTACGAGGACTCTGCCAGACAGGAGAGTGGAAGGGGAGTCCTCAAGGGCAGCGAGGCCTCTGGGTAAAGGAAGTGGGAGCGAGGACTCAGATCCTTTCGCTAGCCCACTTCACCGGGGTAGTGCAGAAGCCAGGAAAGTTCCCCACAACAGCGGGACCATTCCCCCGCTTACATTTACAACCGGTTCTAAAAGGGTTTCTAAATTTAACAACCAGTTCCTGCGAACCGGCTGCAGCTTACCACTGGTGACGACTAATTTCACAAATGATCTTCCCATTATTAATTTCCACACTGCCCCCACTGGAGGTCTGGGCATCTCCAATGTCATAGCTCTGCATTCACCTTCCCCTTAAGGATTGTTCTCCGACATTCGCCTTCCTTTGCAGCATGGGGCTCAGGTCACTTGCTGGTGGATTCCCTGCACCTTGAGGTCTTTAAGCCACGATTTGAGGACTTCAATAACTCAGACATAGGTCAGGGGTTTCTTACAGGAGTGGATGGGTGAGATTCTGTGGCCTGCATTGTGCAGGAGGTCAGACTAGATGATCATAATGGTCCCTTCTGACCTTAAGTCTGTGAATCTATGACTCTATTCCCAAATTTGGAAAATTGTGCAGTTCAGAATGTGAATAGTGACCCCGGCTCCTTCCTGCACCTGCTCTACATTGCTCCACAGCAGCTTCTCCCCCTGCAGAGTCACCCCAGCACTGCAGTGCAGCCGCCCAGGGTTCAGCAGGGGCCCCTGGCAAGGACAGTGGGTGCAGCTAATAGCCCAGTGTGCCTGGCCATGAGGCAGCTGTAAAAAAGCAACACCCCCCTCCAGAAGTACAGAGACTGAATTCTCCAACTATAACATCATGACCCCCTGTAGAGAGCCACAAGTGTCAGTTGTATTGTCACAGGGAGATGCAAAAATCAGGTGACACCAATTTTCAGGTTGAGTAAATAAAGTTGAGGAGATAGTTATTAACCTCACAAAAATATACTAAAGATCCCTCAACATAACACCTGAAGGCGAAATATGAACAGAGACAAACCTTGTCAGCAAAGGCTCATTTCCCAAACGATCCTCAAAATGTTACTAATTCCCACCCCTCCTCCACAGGAGCTCTGTGCAGTGTCACTGTTCTGCAGGCAGCTTCCCATTAAATGCTGTTGTGGGACATTCCCAGGCCTGGAAATGTACCAACGACAGAATTTGAAGAGCAAACCTGGCTCCCCGCACCAGGCAGGATTTGAGTGTTTTGTCCCTGTCACTTAGTCTGTGTCAATAGTACAGACGCCAGGGGCAGGACTCCAGGCTCTGCTTGAGGGATCCTGGCACAGGGTCTGGGGAGGGGGAGAAAGGATTGTAGATTCTCACCTGAGCTCTGGAGAGGAGGTAATAAGTGAAGGGTGCATTTCTGAATCCTTCCCTGCCTCAGGCTCTACCCCCCGGGCTGGAATTCTACATTCCACAGGCCAAATGAGGGGATGACACCACTTGGCTAATGAAAACCAGTGCTCTAAGGGAGGTTTGAACTCACAACCTCAGCATAGCTCCTCTCAGCACTGCCCTTTAAGTACTGTGTGCTAACCAATTGCACCACTGAACCTGTTAATTGTGATTTGCCGAGACCCCCTAGGTTGATACAGGCAAGGAGTGACCCCAAAACATTCTCAGTGGAGCTGAGAGCAGGTAGCGACAAGTGTTGTACTGGGTGGGGTGGATTCTTCTTAAGGGTTCCAGGCACCATTTGACCCTTTTGTTCTTCCCTGTGTAATAACAGAGCTGGTTAAGACTCAATGGAGAGTCTTGCTGCAGACCAACAGATCTGAAATCACTGAGAACCAGCTCTAAGCATTAGTCCTGCTTTGGGACAGTGTCTCTCATGCAACAAACTGCCGAGTCTGCGCTAGCAGTGAGGCTCCCTCACTAACAGCTGAAATCAGGGAGAGCTGTGTGAAGTGCAGGGCCCCAGGGGTGCCTGGACAGGGGGGAACAACACCCCAGGGTTTTTAAAAATGGGAGGGCTCTGCCTTGCCACTTTGTAATGACCGTAAGGGTGAGTGAGGGTGGGGAGGGGACGGAGAGCAGTGAGCGGGAGGAGGAGTCTGGGGGTAAGAGGCAGCACAGGAGCGGGGCCTTGGGGAGAAGGGGTGGTGCAGGGGCGTGGCCTTGAGTGGAAGGGGTGGGGCTACTGTTCGGGCTCTGGTGGCCGCCACTTTTAGGCAGGGCTGCCTGGGGAGGGCAAGTGGGGCAATTTGCCCAAGGCCCCGGGCCCTGCAGGGGCCCCGCAAACCCTTCCCGAGAATCCCTTCCCTGGCTAGAGGCGCCTTTTTAATTTTTACTCACCTGGCAGGAGTCTGGGTCTTTGGCAGCACTTCTGTGGTGGGTCTTTCAGTGCTGCCAAAGACGCAGAGCGAGTGAAGGACCTGCTGCCACTGAAGACTCGGACGCCGCCCAGTGAGTACAAGCGCCACAGCGGGTGGCTCCTTTTTTATGTCCCCTCCCCCACTTTGCCCCAGGCCCCCAAATCCTCTGGGTGGCCCTGCTTTTAGGGAGCCTATCCCACTCCTAGTGGGACCACAAGACGTCCCAGAGCAGAGAGGGTGGCCAGCAGAGCGGTGACAGGGTGGAACGGCAAGTGACCGGCAATGTGGCCAGACAGCGGCGGGAGAAAGGGGCTTTCCCCCCGGGAGGTGAGAGGTGAACTCTGGGTTTTCACTGACCCAGGACAGCAGCTGTGGGTGAGGTGCAGTGAAGGGAAGGGCACATCCACAGAGCTTCTGGTGTCTGGATTTAGGAGCCCGAGGCAAAAGGCCACTGCCCAGCACGCTGTGGGGGGGTGTTTTGCTCATAGTGTTGTGTTATGAATACTGATTGTGGTGTTTTCCCAAGTTAATACAAGGTGATTTTCCTCCTTTTTCTTAAAGTTTCTTTTCTACACTCAGTGCATGTGAGTGGGGAAAGTATCACCTCTTAGCAGCACCCAGTGGCCCAGGTTAGTTTCCCCAGGTTACCGGGTGGGGGCTTAAGCAGATTGTGTGTTGTATTATTGAAGAGGAGCCCCAAGCACCCAAACAGGGAATTGTAACTTCAACCTTCAGAGTAAGAGCCAGAGGTGCTGCCAGCTGAGCTAGCCAGGCCGCCTAAATGTATTAACCCCTTTCACCGCAAGAGCAAAGACCGGGTATTTCTGTGCTTCTAAGCAGCTGGGAAAAAGCCTCTTGGTGGAAATATCTCCTGCCCCACTGCCAAAAGGAGCCCATTGAGTGGGAATGGTTGGAGGCCCCGCCTGCTTTCCAACCACCTTGTGATACTGGCCGGCCGCAGAACGAATGCTGGTCTGTGGGTGGCCTTCAGTGGGGGTTCGGCATGGCAGGGAGCAGGGTGGCTGGGTGTCTTTGTGGCTGTTTTCTGGCCACTCATAGGCATGGTTCTCCCCTCCTCTTGCCCTGCCCTTGGTTGCTCTGTGGCTTTTAAGCCTTCCCTTGGAGCTGTCAGCACCAGCTGCCTCTGCTGCAGGTGCCCAGAGGAGGAGAGGTGTGCTGGGCTCCAGCCTGGGACTCTTCCTCCCTCCTGCCTAGCCCTGACTATGAAGCCTGGCCCTGGAACTCCTTCCTTTAAATGCCATGTGGGAAAAGGAAAAGCGTGGCAGCTGCAGGGACCAAAGTTGAGGACTTCAGGTGAAGCAGCGAGAAACAACCATATGGTCAAACCACAGGACTCTCTAGCCAGACTGTTAAGTTCTAGGATCCCAACCTATAGCAGCCAGCCCATTGAACCAGCCAGACCAAAGTCCTATCTCCAGTGGCCATCAGTCACCCAGCAGGAGGGAAAAAATTCACTCTAGTTCACCCTGAGAGAGAGTAGCCACGCACATTGAGCTCCAGGGCTTTGCAGCAAACTAACCTATCTCCAGGAGGTCCCACTGATATTTGAACTCAGATTCCAGGATTCAGAGTCCTGAGTGGTGCCTATTACACCATGGGACCTGCTGCTGTTTTATTTTCTAGACCCCTGTGACTCTTGGCTGGTTTGCACTCTGCACTTATTGCTTCCCACCAGCGGCTTCCTCTCACAGGACTCTCTCTCCTCCTCCAGCGACTGTGGTCCTGCTCTACCAGATCTGTGGGTCCTGCCCTGAGACCCCACATCCCCCTGCTTTGTCTCCATTCCCTGCAGGCCACAAAAATGTCAGGGGAGGCCACCCCTCCCTTCACTTGGTGCTCCCGCTCATATCGGCCAGCTGCAGCCTCATCTCCTGGAACTCGGGCAGCTGTCGCTTGATTCGGTCGTACAGTCACACGCTGACTGGCTCCCCTGCCTGGATGCTCTTGTGGAAATCCCACAGGCGACGTTGCAGGACTTGGCACCATTGGTTTCTTAAATGTTGTGGTGTTTGCCCGACTGCCACAACAAAGCTGCCAACTCCTCCCTCACCGACTCCCACCAATCCCCCTGGTTGCCATAGAACCCTCTGATGCTTTTCTGTTCTGCCAACACCACCAGGCCTCCTTTATCTTGCAAGCTCTGGATGTTCAGCTTCCAATATCCTCTGCCCTGGGTCAGGGAATTGAAATCCTGCTCAACACCAAACAGTCTAGAGGAAGGGAGCCAGTTCCTTCATAGAACTTTCCTTTCACGCCTTAACTGGGGACCATACACACTAATATAGCCATAACCAGTGCTACAGAGCACAAAGCCCACCAGTAATGCCCTCCCTGGTTGGAGCTCCAGCATCTTCTGTACTCGCACCATGAATGTGAAGAACAAGACTCCAACCCCATCATTCTTCACTGGCCTGGAGGACCAGAGAGATGGGCCCTTCCACCAATCACCCTCTGGCCATCAAGCTACACTAGACTTGTTAATGTGCATTTCCTGAACACCCACCATGTCCAAGCCCAGCTGCTCCAAGGCAATGAACATCAAGTGCCTCCTCCTGGGCCCCCAAATCCCTTCCACCTTCCAAATGGCCATTTTCACAGATGCCCCTTCCAGGGCACTGCCCTTGCTCAGCTGCACAGAGGACTTTTCATCCCCAATCCCTGCCTGTCATTGCCCAGCACCCCCTCTGGCACCATTCCTGAGGGCCACCCTGCCTCACTCTCTTCCTGCCATATTGGGTCCACCAGTAACTCATGTAGGAGAGACAGCTCCCATCCCTCATTGGAAAAGGTGAGGCCAGCAGCACACAGGTTTTTTTTTCCTATTGCAGAGCCCAAGCTCAGAGACTCACCTTGGAGTGCAGGCACCCCTGTGCTCCCAGAAGACAAACCACCATTGTACAAAAAGGGATGAAAGGACCTGCCAAAGTCTGGGATTGAATGAACAACCTTTAGATCTTCAGCCCAATATGCTCACAACTGAGCTACTTTGGCAGCTGTGTAGCAGTATTTTGGCCTGTTGCTTCTCTTTCCAGGAGTTTTTTGCAGCCGATGCACACAAAAAGGACGTCATTGTGAGTGGCCCATGAAGACAAGACTCGCTTTTGCCTGCCTTGCTCAGCTTGACTTGACTTGCTGCCTCACCCGGTTCCTGCCCTAGTGCCCGGGTTGACCTGGCAGTGGAAGGGGACTGGGGGCCAGTGGCGCGGGGAGGAGGTTGAGCTGGACCCTGAGCTAGACTAGACCCTGGCGGTGAGAGTCTGGCCACCACTTGTCACCCCACCCTGTTGTCCTGGCTTCCGCCACTGGGCGTCGTTTCGGGAGGGAAGTGGGGCTCCTGCCTCCCTTCCCCGATTTTCACCCCGCAAAGGAGTGCGAACAGGAAAACGAACGGCTGCTCCACACCCCCACCGGAGGAACCTGACGCCCTTAGCTGTGGGGAGTAAGAAGTGGCTGTTGGCTGACAGGGCCTGTCCCCGAGGAGCTGGAGCAGCAGCTGCCGCCTCCCCCTCGGCTCCAGGCTGTGGGAAATGCTCATTGCCTGGCTGCATGGGCGGCTGCTGCTCCGTGCTCTGGAGAGCGTCTGTATTGCTCTGTCAACCCCCCGTCTTCACTGAGCGAGTCTGGTAAGGTCCCAAGTGCCCCCTCCGGCCTGGCAGCTGAGAGTCTGCGCAGACATCAGCCCCCCTGCCGGCACCAGAGGCAGCAGCACCGCCAGCCCCCCAGCACCACAGGGGCACTCAATGCACTTTCTGTGGGGAAATGGCTCCCATGGAGTCGCTGACTTGGCTCCTTTCGCACTCTAGAGAGAGGAGCAGAACCAGGGCTATGGCTGATCTATAGGGCACCAGGTGAGTAGCAGACGGTTCAGGTGTTGAGAGTTTGCCTGACCTCTCAGGGACACAGTGTGAGATGGTGTCCCAGGCATCTCTATGAAAGGAGCAGAACAGGATTTACTTGGGGTGGGAAGAGAATTGAGAGTGTCTCGGGGGGTTGTACAGAGGTATTGCCCCGGTGAGAAACTGGCTAAAACACAGGCCTCATTGTGAGCAAGATTCCAACCTGCGCAGGGGAACCCTATTGGATTTCGACTCCAACGCCTTAATCACTCAGCCATCAGCACAGTAATGCCCTAATGCCAGAGAATCACAATGCCCAGGTGTGAAGTCATCTGAACTACAGAATTCCCACAGCAAACCTGGCTCCCAAAGCACAGGGGGGATTTGGGGTTCATTCTCTTTGCTTAGCCATGTGCAGTCGCACAGCAGGATGCGGCTGGTGGGACAGGGATACTGAATGCTCAAGGGTCAGACCTAGGAAGGTTGAAGCTTCATAAGCTTCTTGCCCTGCAGTCAGCCTGCTCAGAGAAAGGAAACTCCCGCAGAATCTGGACTGGCTGTGTATAGCGCACTTCCACCGCATTGCCCAGCGCCCCAGCGACAAGCCAGAGCTGTGGTCTGGGAGTGAGAGGCACAGGCAGAGCACTGACTGGTAGCTCAGGGCTGGGATAGCAGGGGCTGCGGGCAGGGAGTCAGGGGCACCGGCAGAGCATTTAATTGAACCGATTTAAATCTCAGGTTTGATCATTCCTGGGACTGGACCCGGCTAGGACTCTCGGGCATCACTGAAGTGTTCTTGAAATCAGGTTCCAGCTTTGTCCGGCCCCCTCCTTTTCTGAGCTGGGCTGCAGCCCCTGACGCAGCCGCAGCCGCCTGCCGCGGAGAGCGGGCCCAGCAGAGGCCCCAGGGGGGACCGGGCGGCACTTCGGCAAGGGCCCCTGGTGGGGCTGGCGGCCGGGCTCTCAGCACCGAAGAGCCCGGGCTGGCCAGGGGAGTGCACCAGGCAGGGGGAGGGGCCAGACTGGAGGACTGGAGCCGCGTGAGCAAGTGTGCGAGCAGAGCATTGTGGGAGAGGAACAAGGAGTAATCCAGTGTATTTTCCTGTTTAGTTTGCATCAAGGACAGAGTAACTGTACCTGGCATTTGAGGCCTGAGAGCTTAACCCTCGCCTGAAAAGTACTCACCATTAAGGGGTATGGGTTCCTAAGGGCAGCACGTGGTAGGAGGTAGAAATGGATGTTTGTTGGTCTCTTGCAGGTGCTGCTGATGTCTTTTCTGCTGTCCCTGGTGTGGAAAGACAGAGGCGGTTTTGAATCTCTTAAAATTGTTCTTAGTGCTGCAGTTGCTCACCCTAAGCTTATGCCGTTAGATCTCTTTCAGGGTGTATTTTGGTCCTGAGTGGTAAAAGGTGTGTTGTTAGGGAGTGAGGTAGCAAAGGTTAGTTGCAGAGGTGCTGCGTGTGCCACAGAAATCGTGTGCCCCCCCCCCCCGCTCCGGTCCAAGGGTCCAGTATTTGCATAAACCCACCCACTGACCTGTGACTAACAATCTCGCTCTGCTAACTCTTCCAGCAAAACAGGCCAAAAACAGTGTACGCGAGCGCTGTACCACAGCCCCGGTGCTCTTTTCGGTTCCTTCCCACAGAACTTTTGCTCCATAGCAGTCCAGTTCCTTGCTGTTGCTTGGCTAACCACTGCATGCATGTGCTATACCGTACCCTGAGCTGATTCCCGGCTTTAGTGCGCAATACAGCCTTGCCCCTCCATGTCTCTGTGGCGCAATGGGTCAGCGCATTCGGCTGTTAACTGAAAGAATGGTGGTTCGAGCCCACCCAGGGACGACGCTAAGCCCGTGCTACTTCCTTGCTTCCCTGTGGGGGAGCCTCAAAGGTCCCATTTTGCTGCCTCTTGGCCTCAGTGCTGTCAGCTGGTGGTCCAAAGAGCGGGCTGGATGCCATTCAGAAACCCATCTGCCAGCAGCCGTGCCAGAGGCTCAGGCTTAATCCTCAAGGCTGAGCACAAAAACTTTCAGCCGGGAACATTTCGCTCCGTTTCCGCCTCCGCCCAAGCAGCAAGGGAGAAGCGGAGGAGACACGCCGGATCAAAGACGCCTCCCGCCCACTTCCCTGTACGCTGTGCAAAGCTCTTGGCCTGCCTCATGCCTCGTCAGGAAAGCGCAGCCATGCGGCCCAAGCCTGAGTCACGTCTGCAGCCTGGCCCGCCCCGGCTGACGGCGCGCAGAGCCACGCGAGTCAATGGCAGGTCGAGTCGGGAGCCTCGGCTCTTTCCCCTGACAGCCACACACACAGCGCTGCCTAGTGCCCCCAGAGCCTCCCTCGTGCTCTCCCGCAGCAGCCACCTGCCGGTGTGGGTGGGAAAAGGGGACCAGGAAGCACTGCAGCCTCATTCCAGGACAGGAGGCCCTCGCCACGCCCAGGCCTGCCTCTTGCCTTCAGCCCAGGCAGCCAGAGGTGCCACAGGGAGCTCCCTGGCAGGCCACCGCTTCGCCTCAGCCACCTCTTGACTCATGGCCTAGGCTCTTGGTGCTCTGCTGGTCACCGGCTCGCTTGAAGGCCCAGAGGGAAAAGAAACAAGTGCACGCGTAGCAAAGGATGGTTTTGATCCATCGACCTCTGGGTTATGGGCCCAGCACGCTCCCGCTGCGCCACTCTACTGGCTCTTCATACCCTTCCCCTAGCCACCTAGCCGCCACTATCCGGATTAGTGCCTTACACGCTCTCACGCTGGCAGGCAGATGCGCAGGCTGCTAGGCAGCTGCCCTGGTCACAGGATTGTACAGCTTCTACAGGGTAAAAAGTATCTATTTGGGGTTTGGACCCCATTGGGAGCTGGGTAGTTGAGTGCCGGAGACGGGAGCACTTCTTAAACTGTTTTCAGTTAAGCTTTCAAGGTTGTGGGGGACGAGGTTCAGCCTTGGATCCGTGTCTGCAGTAGGCAAGCACCTCTGGCTCAATCGCCCCCCTCCGTATTAGCAGACTAAAACCCGGAGCAAACGCACACGCCTTGCAAAGGAACAGGAGCCGGGATCTCGAACAAAAGTCAACATTTTATTAAGATGATGTTGAAAGAAAAAAAAAAGTGTACGGTACAGAGTTTCGGCGTAGAAGTTTCTGGTGCTCAGGGAACAACGTACAGCTTACCCAAGGGGTGCGAAGTTCGGTTTAAAATGGGGTGGCGTAAGGAATACATAATCTGCAATAGCCCTGACTGGGGGTAAAAGGTTAACGTACAGACACTGAGTTAGGAGGGTATGTTGTCCATATGAGGGCTACGTTCGGGTGTGGAGTATAACGAGCGGTTACGACGATGAGGATGGATTGACCCGCGTTTGGTGAATTTAACATTCGGTGTTTTGGAATCTTTGCCACAATCTAGCTGAAGCAGGGTCAGTATGAAGTCTACCCTGCCATCTATTGGTGATCTGTTGTCAAGGCCTTTGGGGGCTGATGTCATTTGCATGGTTCCACCCACCCCGGATTGCATGATGGGAGAGCTTGTCCAAATGGTCATTTCAGCTGCTGCGGGATCCCCAGTCTCTTTGTTATTGGGGCAGGAGTAATCCAGTGTATTTTCCTGTTGATTTTGGATCAAGGACAGAGTAAGTGTACCTGGCATTTGAGGCCTGAGAGCGTCACCCTCGGCTGAAAAGTACTCACCATTAAGGGCTATGGGTTCCTAACAGCAGACTGTGGTGGGAGGTAGAAATGGATGTTTGTTGGTCTCTTGCAGGTGCTGCCGATGTCCTTTCTGCTGCCCTTGGTGTGGAAAAACAGAGGCGGTTTTGAATCTCTTCAAATTGTTGTTAGTGGTGCTGTTGCTCACCCTAAGCTTATGCTGTTAGATCTCTTTCACGGTGTATTTTGGTCCTGAGAGGTAGCAAATGTTAGTTGCATAGATGGTTCATGTGCTGTAAGAGTCATGTGCCCCCCCCTGTGTTCCCAGAGTCCAGAATTTGCATAAACCCACCCACTGACCTGTGACTAACAATCTTGCTCTGCTCACTCTTCCAGCAAAACTTTTCTGTCATGTTCTCCTTCAGCAGTATATTCTTCCCAACTTCTTGTTTTAAGTATCAGCAGAAGCCATCTGTTTAAGTGTAACTAAAGTTTCTATTTATTTATCCAAGATTTTAGGTTTATGTTATAACAGATTGTTTGTAGTGGGATAATAATTAATTTTATTTTTAAACTAAAGAGAGTAGAAATCCATAAAATGTGCATTTAGAGATTTCAAAAAAAAATCCCAGGATGCCCTAAACACAAATATTGATTTTCAATCTCTCTTAATTTGCTATTGTTTGGAACCCATGTCCCTTGTCTAACGATTTTTATGTAGGTTCGGGTGAGTCCCGAAATCAAGAACTGCTAAGTACCGTTCTACTGTCCTTGATTCATATCACCAAGATTACTACACTTTATTACTCTTGCCCTAATAAGAAAGTGTTTGGGGATCCCACAGCAGCCAAAAATCACCATTTGGACAAGCACCCCCATCATGCAATGCGGGATGGGTGTGACCATGCACATCAGCAACAAAAGGCCTTTACAACACATCACCAACAGATAGCAGGGTAGAGTTCATTCTGACCCTGCTTACATCCTCCCCCCCAGCCAAGAATTGGTGGTCCTGATAAATCACACTCCCTGTTATACCAGCTCACTGATATTGAATGCTGAAGTTATGGCTAGCAAAAGTAGACACCCATCTCTGCCCTGTAGCATCCAGCTTAGTCCTTGGTAACACATAAGTCAGTGGATTGTTCTCTGTCCATACCTGAAACTGAGCACCAGACAAGTAGTCTCAAAATTTCTCAGTGATGGCCCATTTCAAGGCCAAGAATTGCAGCTGGTGGATGGGATAGCGAGTTTCGCTATCGGACAGTCCTCAGCTGGCAAAGGCCACAGATTTACATTTGCCTTCCACTTCCTGGTAGGAGACTGCTCCTAGACCCTCCAAACTGGCATCAGCATGCAGGATAAACAGTTTCTTGGGTCAGCAGGGACTAGGACTGGCACATGAATCAGGCAAATAATGATTTCCCATAAAGCCCTGTCACATCTCTCATCCCGCCATGTCCCCAATGGAGAGGAGAGGAGCCCCTCCCCTGTCCCAGGCCAGGCACAGCAGATCTGTGGGGGGAGGTGTCCATGATCCAGCCCAGGTGTGCTGGAGCTGCTGGGGAGAGAAGTTCCTTCCTCAGCCCAAGCCCACCAGAGTTGATGTTGCAGAGGGGGAGAGGTATCTCTCACCTGGTTTTTAGATGCTCTGATGAGAGGGAACAGGAGGAAGATTTTTCTTCTCTTTGCATTTCAAACTCTCCACCCCCCCCCCACCACTTTCTGCTCTAGCCTGATCTCTCTCTCACGTCTCCCGGGCTGTCCTTAGCCATAGGCAGCCGCCTAGGGCACCACTAGCTCTGGGGGCACTGCTCTGCTGTTTGTTCAGGAGTGTCCCAGGCTCCAGCTGTAAACTCCGCTGGTCAGTTCTAATCTTTGGCCACACGGGGGCGGCACTAACGGTCCCATCTAAATGCTGTTTGCGTTTGACCCTTCGGATCGCAGATTGTAACCCGCTGGCAGATCTCTGAGTGCAGCCAAATCCCTCCCCAAACTGAACATTGAAGCAGCAACTCCCATTGGAAAGATCAGGATTTTTGCCTTTAAAAACAAGGGAAATATCTGCAGCGAGAGACTGAAGAAGCTCAACTGATTTCATTGACTCCATGAATGTTCCTCTGTGTCCCCCTAGGAGTCATGCCCCACTATTTAGGGACCACTGGACAGATGGGAAGCAGTGGAGCATGTAAGAGCCGGGCTGCTGGGTCCTAGAGAGAGCCGAATGCAGCACAGTCTGAGGGAGGGGATTGTCTGCTGGGGTCTCTGGGAAGGGGAGGGAGGAGTGGTTGGGGAAGGAGCTCACCTGTGAGTGTGACTCTTTTGCCCCCCCCCCCCCCCCCCCGCTGAGGTGAGGTGAGGCAGGCCCTGTGGCTCTGGAACCAGTATCCTTTGTTGTCCCCCATAACATCCATTCTTCTCCCGCCCTGCCCCATGGAGCACCCCCTCCTTTCTCCCTCCTCCCCAGGAGCATCCCGCTCTCTCTCCTCCCTCCCCTCAGGGCTGGGTTGGGTGAGGTGCTGGGCGGTAGGTGGGGGGAGGAGGCTGGCTGGCTGCCTGCCTGCTGAGGAATGAAAGTGAAAGTAACTCACTTCCTGGGCAGTGAGCCAGGATTGGAATGTCACACAGGGCTGGGCTGGGGTTAGCCAGATGTGTGAAAAATCAGGACAGGGGGTTGGGGTAGGGTGAGCAGATATCCCTATTTTATAGGGCCAGGCCCAATTTTGGGGTCTTTTTCTTATATAGGCTCCTATTACCCTCCACCCCCATCCCAATTTTTCACATTTGCTGTCTGGTCACCCTAGGTGGGGATAATTGGTGCCTATATAAGACAAAGCCCCAAATATCAGGACTGGCTCTATAAAATCAGGACATCTGGATCTGGTCACCCTAGCTGGGGAGCGCCTCTCCCCCGGGCTTGCAGCTGCCAGCGATCCATCTCATCCGGGGGGAGCTGCACAGGGCAGGATGAGCTGCTGTGGCTCCATGGGTGCCCCGTCCCTGAGATCAGATGCTGTGCTAACTTCACCATGGTCCGTAAGGCTGGTGATGGTGCCCATTGGCGTGTGATTGGACCTGAGGGTTTGCTGCTGCTGTTGCCACTCTGCACCCTAAGAGGTGGATTTTGGGGTCTACTGCAGCTGTTGGACCAGCAGGCTGGGGGGTGAGCCAAGCATGAAAGCAGTGCTGTGTTGCCATTTAGATTGTCATTTAACAACTTTGTATGCCAAAAATTCTTGCTAACAATCCTGAATCCAATTTAAAAAATTTTTGTAAAAAAAATCAATATCTTAGCCAAAAACAGAAAATTAAGTTGTTGACAATTATTAGTGACAGGTTTGGTTTGAGGCAGGGAGTGGGCCAGTTTTCATCAGAGAAACAAAAAATGTCGACTGACTTTCCCATAGCCTGTAACTCCTGATAAGAGCCCTCCAACAACTGTAATATGCTCATCTCCTTACTAGTGTATAAAGCAGGGGGCGGCAACCTATGGCACACGCGCCAAAGGTGGCAGGTGAGATGATTTTTGATGGCACACAGCGGCAGGCTGAGCGGCTCAGCCCATCACTGCTCTGGGGTTCCGGCTGCTGCCCTATTGCCAGCTGGGATACCGGCCGTTGGCCCCACTCAGCACCTGCTGGTGGCCTGGGGACCCCCAAGGAACCCCAGGCTGGCAGCCGGCTGAGCAGGTCGGCTGAACCACTCAACCTGCTGTCAGCCTGGGGTTCCATTCACTCAGCCGGCAGCGGGCTGAGTGGGCTGGTGGCAGGCTGAGCAGGGCTGGTGGAGGGTTGAGTGGCTCAGTCTGCTGCCAGTCTGGGGTGCCGGCAGTACTCAGCCTACTGCTACGCCGGGGTTCCTGCTGCTGGCCCCTTGCCAGTCAGGAGCCCAGCCGCCGGCCCCACTCTGCCTCCTGCCAGCCTGGGTGAGCAGAATCCCAGGCTGGTAGCAGGCTGAGCGGGGGTTGGCGGTCGGGATCCTGGCTGGCAGGAGTTGGTGGTCAGAACCCCAGACCAGCAGCGGGCTGAGCAGGGCCTGGGATCCTTGTCTAGGGTTCCAGCCACCAGCCCCACTCAGCCCGCTGCTGGTCTGGGGTTTCATTTACTCAGCTGGCAGTGGCCTGAGCAGGACCAGTGGCCGGGACCTCAGATAATAATAATAGTTTATTTATATAATATAGACAGAGAGAGAGACCTTCTACAAACGTTAAAATGTATTACTGGCACGAGAAACCTTAAATTACAGTGAACTTGGCACACCACTTCTGAAAGGTTGCCGACCCCGGTATAGACTGACCATATGTTGTACTAAGATTCTCCTGCTTTTTTTTTTCCTGTGAGTCAGTATAGCTTTTGCTAGCCCAGAAGTTGGGCAGCCAATGTTTTACGTTTTCACAATGTTTTCTCCAACTTTCATAAAGTAAATTCATAGTTAATATGAGTTAAAAAGGCCAGGGACACTTCCTTGTGAAGAATCTGTACAGCAGATCATGCTAGAGCTGTGAAAATGTCAGTTTTTGATGGAACTTTAGAGGCAGTGATTTATCATGTATTTTATCATGTGAATGTGCTGCTATTGCTAATGTCTTTCCAAACAAAATAAGGCACAATAGGACTTCTGTAACATTTCTGTGCTACCTTAATCTAGATGAGATGATTCTGTGCTGACTTCTTTTTGGTCACTTTGTGGTTTACCTAGCAGTAAAACTAGGGTTATATTTTCCCACTGTTTGACCCAGCTTATTAAACTGATTTTGCAGCCAAAAAAGCCAGAAAGATTGCTTTTATTTAAAAACAAAACTTTGTTTCAATACCTCTTCATATAAATTTCCAATAAAATTTTGACAAATTAAAAAAATTATATTATTTGCATCATTCTGTCAAATCAGAATTTTTTCTATAGTGCTACTTCTTTAGTGCTAGTGCATCAGCATTACAGTGTGCTTAATTAAGTAAAACGGGTTTTAATAACGTGAATGTGGCAAGTTTTCCAATACTGTATGCTTATATTTGTGTTGCTAAGAGCAGATCAGGCACAGGGGCACCAGTTTAATAATCTCACCTAGGGCACCATAAATCCGAAGGACGGCCCTGTGTGTGGGTGCCGCTCTCCCCACCAGAAGATCTCTGGTGGCTGCCCCTGTTCTCCCTGACAGCATCTCTGGTGCACGGGGGCTTCCCTCCCCCCAAGTCAGAATCCCCAGCATGTGGGTGCTCCCATCTCCCCCTGCAGGCTCTGCGGGGGGTGTCTGTATAAAAAGAGACTGTGTCTCACTGTCTCGCCCAGGCTACGCTGCAGGGGCTATTCACAGGCGCGATCCCACTGCTGATCAGCACGGGAGTTTTGACCTGCTCCGTTTCCGACCAGGGCCGGTTCACCCCTCCTTAGGCAACCTGGGGACCCCAAGCTTCCCCGGGATCACCATATTGATGCCGAACGGCACAGCCCCCTGCAGCCCTGCATTCCTGAGCTCAAGCGATCTGCCGGCCTCAGCCTCCCCAGGAGCTGGGATCACAGGCACCAGCCACGGGGCTCGGCTAGTAATAGGGTCTCCCGCTTCCAACTTCAGGCTCAACCTGGGAGCTCTGTGCAGGCTGAGCCTGAGCGGGTGGAAGTGGAGCCTGGAGCTGAGCTGATGTGCTGAGGGTTATTTGCACTGTGCGCTTCACACGGAGGTGAAAACACGGGGTACAGATCTTTGAGCACAACCCTTGTCCTGAGGAATGGGGGGGGGCTGCATAAAGAGAGACCGGCTCTCCCTGGTGGGGCTACAGCGGCTCTTCACAGGGGCAGTCCCACTGCCAATCGGTACCAGAGTTTTGCCGGCCTCCTTTCCTGGGCTGGCTCCCCTCTCTTTAGGGAGACTGGTGTCCCCAAACTTCCCAGAAACCATCATAGCGAGGCCAACCTGAACACAGACACCTGCTCAGCACCCCAGTGTGCAGCCCTGAACTCCGGCAATCAGCTACACTCAGCTGCCCACCCAACAAGTGTTACACGCAGGAGCCTTCGTGCCCCGCGTGTTCAGGTCGCTCCCAGCGCCAGCGTTAAACTCCGCTGCTCAGTTCTAAGCTTTGGCCACACGGGGGCAGCCTGGAGCTCAGCCAACGCCTCCCGGTGCTGGTTGCATTTCTCACTCCTCGTGGCAGGTTCACACCCCGCAGGCAGATCTCTGAATCGGAGCCGAACCGTTCCCCAAATCCAGCGCTTTAGCAGCAGCTTTGCTAGGACAGCGCTGACGTCCCCAAGTAAAGTAAGAGCCAGAGCGCTGTGTCCAGGAGCTTCTATTGGGCCCCTCACCGTGGTGTCTGTCAGGCGCAAGGAGAAACCAGGGAAATGTTTTCATGGCGTTTAAGGGCAGAAGGGGCCATTAGCTCAGCTAGTCTGACCCCCGAATAACACAGAATTACACCATGACACATATTGATCCCACAGACCTTAGATAGATCAAAGCGTTTCAGCCCTCAGGAAGGAGGCTAAACTGGGTACCAGAGGCAGCGAACAAGGGGCCCCCAAGGCAATGGCAGGGAACTGACGAGGTGAAATATGCCCCGATGATCCCAGCAGGCGACCCACACCCATGCTGCAGAGGTGGGAGTCCCTGTTCCTCCTGCCCTTAAGAATGTCTGGTGGTAAGTGGGTCCCCCCAGTTCCCCAGATAAGAGTCCTCCATGTGGTTTCCCTGGCTTCACCTCCAGATAAGAACATTGTGTGGAGGGAGTGGGAGGAAGGTTGTATGGCAGATATGTAAAGGGGGACTGTGTCTCCCTGTCTGGCCCAGGCTCCTGGGAGGAAGTGATCTCAGTGTGTCTGGCTGTCTCCATTCCTCCCACCCATAAGAATCCCTGGTGTGTGGGTGCACCCAGACCATTAAGGATCTCTGGTGGGTGGGTGTCTCTCTCCCGCTAGTCAGGATCTCTGGGGCGTGGCTGTATAAAAAGAGACTTTGACTCACCCAGGCTGGGCTGTCATCATGGAACAGACCAGGTCCTTCTGTGGAGGTTTTGCGTTCCTCCAAGGACGTGATCTCAGTGTGTGTGGGTGTCCCTGGTCCTTCAACCCTTAACAATCCCTGGTGCGTGGGTGCGCTGGGCCCCATTACAATCCCCTCTGTCTTACTCATGAGGGATCCGGTGGCTGTGGGTGTTCTCCACACTACCGGGGGTGTCTGGTTCCCCTGTCCCACCTGGTTAATAGTGGGGTGTGTGGGTGTCCCCCCGCCCGTTAAGGATCTGTGTTGTGTGGATGCCCCCATTCTTCTCATTAAGAATGGTGCAACGGAGCATATGGGTGTGTCCCCCACCCCATGAACTAGCTCCCGTGTGTGGTTTCCCTGCCCCCATCCAGGCTCTGTGGTGTGTGGGTGTCACTGTTCCTCTTTTCAAGATCCGTGTTGCAGGGGGGCATCCCTCCCCCCAAGTCAGAATCCCCAGCATGTGGGTGCTCCCATCCCGGCTCTGCTGGGGGGGAGGGAGGTCTAAAAAGAGACCACGTCTCACTCAGGCTATGCTGCAGGGGCTATTCACAGGTGCAATCCCACTACTGATCAGCACAGGAGTTTTGACCTGCTCTGTTTCCGATCTGGGCCGGTTCACCCCTCCTTAGGCAACCTGGGGACCCCAAACTTCCCCAGAATCACCATATTGATGCTGAACTTAGTGGGGACACCTGATCGGCACAGCCTCCTGCAGCCCAGAACTCCTGAGCTCAAGTGATCCACTGGTCTCAGCTTCCCCAGGAGTTGGGATCACAGGCACCAGCCATGGGGCCCGGCTTCTTTTGTGGCCTGGCAGCTGGAGCTTTAAACTCTGCTTGTGAGCTCTGCGCCTTGGCCAGACGGGGACAGCCTGGAACTGGGAAATGCTACTTCTCCCCCCGCCCCCATCTCATGTCGAACTGCAGGCGCCGCTGTCGTCCCAGGTAAGATCCCGGATGTTTTGGTGCCCCCTTCCCCCGCCCAGGAGCCGAGGAACCTCTGCCCCCCATACAGAATCCTGGATGTGTGGGTGTCCGTCCCTCTGCAGAGGATCCCGGAGTGTGGATGCCCTTGTCCCCCCCTACAAGATCCTGGGTGTGTGGGTGCCACTCTCCCCCCCGTAGATCTCTGGTGGGTGGGTCCCCAGGGTGTGAGTGCTCCCATCCCCCGATACAGGCTGGGGGGGTATAACCGGCTCTCCCTGTCCTGCACAGGCGGTGCTACAGCAGCTGCTCCCAGGGGCAGCAACCCCACTGTCACCCTGCAGCTTTAACCTGCTCCAGGGGTGACCTGCTTCACCCTCCTTTGGGAGCCTGGGGACCCCGAACTTCCCAGAATCACCTGATTGATGCCGAGTTTAGCACAGACACCGGCCCAGCCTGATTTCATTGACTCCATGAATGTTCCTCTGTGTCCCCCTAGGAGTCATGCCCCACTATTTAGGGACCACTGAACCCTACTCGCTAAGCAGGGGCTAGTGATGCCAAAGCCCAGGGAAAGGGAGAACAAGTGCGGGGCCCCCAGCACTGGAACCGTGTGAAGGGGCTGCAGGAGAGGGGCAATGGCTGGTGGCTCAGGGAGTTAAGGGCAAAGGGGGCACAGGAGGGGGCAGGAGTTAGGGGTGAAGGAGGCGCAAGGGTTGGGAGTGCAGGAGCTAGCGGTAAAGGGGGAGTGGGGATCGTCCAGGGGCAATGGGGAAGTGCCAAAGTACAAGCTTTGCCCAGGGCACCATTTTCCCTAATGCTGGTCTGAGCAAATAATTGGAAATGACCCTTCAGTGAGACCAGAACCATCGTGTAGAAAAGCCCCTTTGTTAAGTGGTGGTGGCTGGGGGCTTAGGGAGATGGGTTAAAAACAACAGCCACTTGTCCGTGGAGGTTTGATTCTTGCCTGCTAGGCCAGGCTGGGGTGTGGTGTCTCCATGGCTGTATTTCCAGTGTCTGATCTGCCACAGGGAGCCAAGTCTAGACATACTCAGAGGCTCTATGCCAGCGTTTCTCAAACTTCCTTTCACTATAACCCCTTTTTGCCAAAAAGCTTACTACATGGCCCTGGAAAGACGCACCAAGCCCCTCTACACTGAGCACAGGCAGAGGAGACAAATCCTGAGCCCTGCCCCAGTTGGGGGAGGGCAAAACCAGAGCTTGAGGGATTCAGCCCTGGGTGGTGGGGCTCAGACTTTTGGTTTCAGCCCCAGGCACCAACAAGTCTAATGCCAGCCCTGGCGACCCCATTAAAACAGGGTTATGACCCACTTTGGGGTCTTGCCCCACAGTTTGAGAACCACTGCTCTGTGCTGAGGGGAGAGAGTTTTCCTGTGGGTGCAGTTAATCCACTTCCCAAGAGGTGGCAGCTATGTCAGTGGGAGAAGCTATATCGGTGGTTGTGCAAGCTGTGGTGTTTACCACATTTAAGAAGTTTAATCAAACCCCATTTTGAAAACCACCTGTGGTCTGGGAATGGCAAAGGAGCTCAATGAATCAGGGTTTGTCCTTCAAAGTCCTGGACATCACGATTCCATACTCCTGTTGTCATTGGGGATATTGCTCAGTGTTAGAGTGCTTAACTGCAGTTTTCACGTAGTCCTCAGTTCAAACCCCCGTGTTCTCTTATAACCTGCTTTCTTTTTTTTTTAAAAAGTTAAACATTTTCATTTCCATTCTCCATTATGTTCAGGGGCTCCTCTATACAGGAGTGCTTGATATCAATGTAAACACTCAACATTTTGCTGTCCAAATGCACAAAAACCTAGCAAAGCTGTCCATCAGCTGAAATCAGTTCCAATCCTCTAAGTGTCTAGTTTATGTTTTCATCAGTTAAACAAAGGTATCATACGAATGTACATTCGCAGATCCCTCTTCTCCAGGAGCTATGTTGTGCAGAAGAACAAGAACCACATCCAGTTGCAGTTCAGGAATCTGATGACCAAAGAGCCACAAAGTGTTCTGAGGGCTGGAGAAAAATGCCTTCTAGTGAGCTATTGAACGAGCTCAACCTGTTTAGGTTATCAAAAGACAATTGAAAGGTGACTTCATTGAAGTGTTGAAGGGCCTTAATGGAGAGAAAAGATGGGGTATTAAAGGGCTCTTTAATCTCGCAGAGAAAGGCATAACAAGACCCAATGGCTGGAAGGTGAAAAGAGACAAATTCATATTACAACTAAGGCACAAATATTCAACATCGAGGATGATTCACCACAGGAACAATCTCCCAAGGAAAGTGGTGGATTCGCCATGTCCTGATGTCATTTCATGAAGACTAGCTATCTTTCTGGAATGTGTTTGCCCCAAAAGTAGATATTGTGTCATACAGGAGGCCTGTGATATGCAGGGGGTCAGATTAGATGCTCTAATGGTCTCTTCTGGCCATAAAGTTGACTAATTTCTGAAAAACTGAGTGTAGCATTGGGAGCAGCGTCTTGTGTTTTCCTGTCTAGCCGGCTTGGTTCCTAGAACGAACGCTCCTTGAGTGGGGTGATCCACAGGGAGTAGCTCAAACCTCCAAAGTGCCTGGCCAGGGGCAGGACATTAGCACAGCAAGGGAGGGGTGTGGTAGTGACATCACAAAGGCCTTTGGCAGGACCTCAGACTATTGGTCAAAGGTGGTGGGGAGGTGGTGACCTCACAGAGAGATGCTGACATCAGTCAGGCAGGACAGGGGTGAGGGGCCAGGGAAACCTCAGAGACCCCTGTGGCTTTGCTTCAGCAAGTCTCCTTCTCTAGGTCTCTCTTTGAGGACTGAGAGTATTCGGGTTCATGGACGTGAGTGCCAGGAGGAAGCTTTTTCGAGTTTTCTCCTTCCCTTTTCCTGATTTTACTAGAAAACAGCCATCCCTGTTTAGAAGGTTGAAGCCTCCTTGAGGTTTGAAACCTGTTCAGTCTGATCCATCTGGTGACAGTTGAATTCTAGGCATGGAAAACACAAACTTAAGGAGGCAGAATTTTATTCCGCACCTGGGATTTTGTCCCATAGAATCAGTGGGGACATTAGGGTTTGTCCTTTCTGTTTCACCTTTTCCTCCATCCATCCATCCCTCCTTTCTCTTTGTCTCTTGCTTCTTTTGTTCTTTCACCTGTTCCCCTCCCAACAGCAGGAGCGGTGTGTGTGTGTGTGTGTATGTGTGTGTTGCGGGGGAGTGCTCTGCAGCTCCCACTGTGGGAGGTCCACCCAAAAATGTGGGGCTGAAATAGTGCTCGGGCAGTGATCCCCACCAGTGACCTGGGCCATCCTTTGGGCTCTCTGGTGAGAACCCTCAGCCTCCCGTTCTCAGTCTCTACCCTGATTGGCTGAGCAGGGGGTTATTGACAGGGAGGAGATTCAGGTCCTTGTTGTTCTCTTTTAAGACCAAGGAAATAAGTCATAACCTCTTATATGTTGACAAATTTTGCTGCTTTGCTGCATTAATGGTCTCTGAGCAGTTCATGATTCTCTCTAACATTGCAGTTCTCCTCAAATACTTGCTGAATAATTACTGTGAACTGTTGTTGGTCTGGAGCTCATCTGAGAGCACTTTATTCAGGTCATTCAGTGTTTGAAATTCACGATCTGATGGTTAGTTTCAAAATCAGGGCTCTTGGGTCCTATTCCCAACTCTGCCACTGGCTGGCTGTGTGACCTAAGACAAGTCAATTCTCCTTTCTGAGCCTTTGCTTCTCCCTCTCTCAAGTAGGGATAATGATGATCCGCTCCTACCTAGCTCAAGGTGGGTGGAGGATGGGGATCCATTGGAGAGTGTCACTAGGAGTATCAGAGGGGCCGTGTTAGTCTGGATTTGTAAAAGCAGCAAAGACTCCTGTGGCACCTGGCTAAACAAACAGAACAAACCCCAAATCCCCCCTGTGCTTTGGGAGCCAGGTTTGTGGTGGGAATTCTGTAGTTCAGATGACTTCACGCCTGGGCATTGGGATTATTTACCAGTTTCTCTGGCATTGGGGCAGTTTTGTGCTCCCAGCTGTGATGGCCGAGTGGTTAAGATGTTGGACTTGAAATCCAATAGGGTTCCCCTGCGCAGGTTCAAATCCTGCTCACAGCGAGGCCTGTGTTTTAGCCAGTCTCTCACCCGGGCAATACCTCTGTACAACCCCCTGAGACACTCTCAATTCTCTCCCCACTCCAAGTAAATTCTGTTCTGCTCCTTTCATCGAGATGCCTGGGACACCACCTCACACTGTGTTGTTGAGGGGTTGGGCAAACTCTCAGCACCTGAAGCCTCTGCCACTCACCTGGTGCCCCATAGATCAGCCATAGCCCTGGTTCTGCTCCTCTCTCTAGAGTGTGAAAGGAGCTGAGTCAGCGACTCCATGGGAGCTACGGGGCTGCAGAACCAACAGAGAGAAAAAACGGTGCTCAGTGCCCACTGGCAGCCAGCTCCCCCCCACCCACTACAGGCCTTGCTGACAAGCTCCTCACACTTGCCAGTGATCAGCTGTTCAGTGGGGTGCAGGAGGCGCTGGGGGAGGAGCAGGGAGAGTGGAAGAGGGAAAGGAATGGGGCAGGAAGGTGCAGGGCGGGAAGAGGTGGGAGAGGGGTGGGGGCTTGGGGGAAGGGGTGTAGTGGAGGGCAGGGCCTGGGGAGGAAAGGGGGGATTTGTCCCATACCCCGGATCCCTCTAGGGCCGGCCCTGAAGGGAAGCACCGACTCTCACAGTGACAATAGAAGTGACCAGCCTTGCGGGGGAGGCTGAGGGAGATCCGCACTCACCAGGTCTCTTCTCTCCCCCACGGTGAGCCAGACACTGCTCTCTCCTGGCTCTCACTCTAGCAGCTGGACCCCAAGGAGCCATTTCCCCACAGGAAGTGCATTGAGTACCCCTGTGGTGCTGGGGGGCTGGTGCTGCTGCTGCCTGTAGGGCTGGCAGGGGGGCTGATGTCTGCACAGACTCTCAGCTGCCAGGCCGGAGGGGGCACTTGGGACCTTACCAGACTGGCTCAGTGAAGACGGGGGGTTGACAGAGCAATACAGACGCTCTCCAGAGCACAGAGCAGTAGCCGCCCATGCAGCCAGGCAATGAGCATTTCCCACCGCCTGGAGCCGAGGGGGAAGCGGCAGCTGCTGTTCCAGCTGCTCGGGGACAGGCCCTGTCAGCCAACAGCCACTTCTTACTCCCCACAGCTAAGGGCGCCGGGTTCCTCCGGTGGGGGTGTGGAGCAGCCGTTCGTTTTCCTGTTCGCACTCCTCTGCGGTGTGAAAATCGGGGAGGGGAGGCAGAAGCCCCACTTCCCTCCCGAAATGACGCCCAGTGGGGGAAGCCAGGACAACAGAGGGGGGCGGCAAGTGGTGGCCAGACTCTCACCCCCAGGGTCTAGTCTAGCTCAGGGTCCAGCTCAACTTCCTCCCCGCGCCACTGGCCCCCAGTCCCCTTCCACCACCAGGTCAACCCGGGCACTAGGGCAGGAACGGGGTGAGGCAGCAAGTCAAGCTGAGCAAGGCAGGGAAAAGCAAGTCTTGTCTTCATGGGCACCTCCCAATGACGTCCTTTTTGTGTGCAACTGCTGCAAAAAACTCCCGGAAAGAGAAGCAACAGGCCAAAATATAGGCATACAGCTGCCAAAGTAGCTCAGTTGAGAGAGCGTTAGACTGAAGATCTAAAGGTCCCTGGTTCAATCCCAGGCTTTGGCAGGTGCTTTCATCCTCTTTGTGCAGGGGCAACTTGTTTTCTAGAAGCCCAGTGGTGCCTGCACCCAAGATGAGCAGGGTTTCCCTGGGGTAAAGCAATTTTGGGGGCCCCTTCCATTAAAAAAAAGTGGCAATACTGTATTCTCACGGGGCCCCTGCAGGGCCTGAGGCAAATTGCCCCACTTGCCTCCCCTCTGGGTGGCCCTGAAGGTGAGTCTCTGATCTTGGGCTCTGCTGTAGGAAAACATAGAATGGGCTTCTGCCCCTAGTTGGCCCACCTGACCTTTAAGGATGAGAGCTGTCTTTCCCAACATGGCAGGAAGAGAGCAATGCAGGGTGACCCTCAGGAATGGTGCCAGAGGGCTGCTGGGCAGTGACAGGCAGGAATAGGGGATGAAAACTCCTCTGCGCAGCTCAGCAAGGGCAGTACCAGGGAAGGGGCATCTGTAAAAGTGGCTGTGTAGAAGGTGGAAGGGATTTGGGGGCCCAGGAGGAGGCGCTTGATGTTCAGTGCCTTGGAGCAGCTGGACTTAGCCATGGTGAGTGTTCAGGAAATGCCCATTAATAACTCTAGGGTAGCTCAATAGGCAGAGGGTGATTGGAGGAAGGGCCTCCTGGCCAGGGAAGAATGATGGGGCTGGAGTCACATTCATGGTGCGAGTACAGAAGGTGGTGGAGCTCCGACCAGGGAGGGCATTACTGGTGGGCTTTGTGCTCTGTGGCACTGGTTACTGCTATATTAGTGTGTATGGTCCCCACTTAAGGCATGAGAGGGAAGATCAAAGGCTCCCTTCCTCTGGGCTGCATGATGTTTGATGTTGGGGGGGATTTTAATTGTGTCAGCCGGCCTGAGCACCGCTGGTCCTGTTTTCCCAACCGTCAGAGGAAACATTTTTACAATGAGCACTACCTGGCGCAGGTCTGTAGTGAGGTCGGCTTAGAGGAGCTCACTCCAGACACAGATGGGGTTCACCTTTCTGCGGGGACAGACCAGGACTCGCATTGACCGGATTTATGCTTAGCTTTTGTGTCTTTAGCACGTTGCTTCTCAGATTCTTTCTTGGCCTGACTTGTTACACTTTGACACTTAACAGGCCAGAGTTTGTGCACCTTCCTATTATCCTCACTAGGATCTGATTTCCAACTTTTGAGGAATGACATTTTGCCTCTAACAGCCTCCATTACTCGGCCGTTTACCTAGAGTGGCGTTCTGCTGGTCCTCCTATTGTCGTTTCTGATTTAGGGCAAACGTTTCATCTGAGCCTCTAATTGCGGTGTTTTTAAACGGTCTGCATGCTGCTTGCAGACACCTAACACTAGTGACAGCAGCTCCTTTTAATTCCCATCTAACCATCTGTACTTATGCCGATAGGTCGACTTTAGGTCTTTAACTTTGAGCGGTAGCTGAGAAGATGGTAAATCGGGCAGAAACCCGTTCGACAAACCTCTTCATTTCCTTGTTATTTCCTGACTTCTTCATTCATCCCCTTTTCCTTATTTCCTGGCTGAGGCGGCGGCCTGCCAGGGAGCTCCCCGGCACCTCTGGCTGCCTGGGCTGAAGGCAAGAGGCAGGCCTGGGCGTGGCGAGGGCCTCCTGTCCCGGAATGAGGCCACAGTGCTTCCTGGTCCCCTTTTCCCACCCACAGTGGCAGGCGGCTGCTGCAGGAGAACACGAGGGAGGCTCTCGGGATGCTAGGCAGCGCTGTGTGGCTGTCAGGGGAAAGAGCCTTCTTCTCTAAAGATGGCTGGCAGAAAGGTGGTGCTCAGCTCTGTAAGCGACCTGCCCAGTAGCCTCGCTGCCAGGGGATTCAGACATTTCTGTAAGGTGCAGAATGAGGGTATTTGGCTTCCAAGTTAATATGAGAAATATGCATTTAGGAGATGGAATTTCCATTCTTTCATCAGTGCCCCAGTGGCCTAATGGATAAGGCAATGGCTTTCTAAGTCAGAGATTGTGGGTTCGAGTCCCGTCTGGGGTGAAAAACTGCCTTCTTCCTGTATATTGCAAGGAAACCTTGACCTTATTTTCAGCAAGGAAGCTGGGAGATGTTCGAACACAAAATACTGGATCTTGGGAAAAATCCCCCAGAAATGGCAGCTTGACAAATGCTTTCTAAACCCCTCAGTAGCAAACAGTTAATACTAGTGTTTGTCTGAGACAAGAGGGAAGGGGAGTGTTTACTCCCACACCTCGGTGAGGGAAAGAGCAAGGCCGTCCTGAAAGAGAATGGATCTGTCTGGAGACAAAGCAGTCCCTGAGAATGAGCAACGGTGTGAAAAGAAGAGGTTCAAATGTGTGTTAGAGGGTTTATCCCTTCACCCTCCCATTAGCGGGTCCTTCTTGCGTACACACAGAGCAGCAATACCCAAAGTCCGAAGGTGCAAACAATTAGATGTTTATTGGATTGAACTTCCAGCAAACAATGATTCCAGTTTTCTTCCTCAGTGTCCCCATCCCAGCCCTGACGCCACAGAACCTTGCCTGTGTCCCTGTTTCCATTCTCCCTCTTAGCAAAACATAGGACATGTGGTGACACATTTCCTGATAGGGCCAGGCATCAAGGTGGAAGGTGTTGATATTCCATTTGTCCCACTGCCCCGTGTGTAGTACAGTGCCCCTCTCGTACGGGCGTGCCACACCTGTTCCAATTAGCGTTCCAGGCTTCCCACTATAGTGGGCCTGAGAAGGTTGGGTCCAGGTTGTCTAGTACAGGGGGGAGGGGCTTACTCCATTACTTCTAGGTTATTTCCGTAGGCAACGTAACACAAGTATACTTAGCAATACACCAGCCGCTGTAATAATCCACAGCAACACCGAGAGACCTGAGCACTGCCGCATGGTCCAACATCCTGGCCACCACCGAAACACCTCCTCTCCTCCTTCGACGGGGTCAAGCTCTTAACATGTCCAGTTGCTGGCAGTTGCAATACGCTGCCGCTGCAGGTTTTCGTGCTTTTGTCCATAGCATAAGTCCATTGAATGTCCACAGAGAAATGGGTTATTGTCCAAACCAACTTAACCACATGGTGTGGAATCAGGCTGTATGCGCTGGTTTGATTATTCACAGCAGTAAGATTCACAGATCTATCTGTGCGCCAAAGCCCAGAGAGCAGCGTGTAGTGTGGAATTTGGTTAGGGGCTGGTGTAATTGTGCCCCCAGTAATATGTACATTTCCAGCAAAACACCTCATACACAGTACACCCAATTGTCCACCCCTTGCCACGGGCCATTGGGTGTGCTCCTCCATGGCCATCAGGGAGGGGCACAGTCAGACATCTTCTCTGGATTTACACCATTTTACACACCCCTCCATTGATTCCCAGCGAGCAAATCCCCTTCTCATTATTCCCATAGGGCTTGTGGGGCCCACCTTAGCTGCCCATTCAGATACCATGGTAGCTATTACACAGGTGCTGGCCTCCTAGTCGAGCATTTTGAATTTCCATACACATCTTCCCCCAGGTCAGCCTTTTGAAGCCATCCCCACCCATGTCATGAGGTTTTCTGTTCACTGAAACACAACAATGCTAACAACAAGGCAAACACCACAGACAAACAACACAAAACATAGATCCATGGTATTATGGGTTAGTCTTTTGCTGGCACCAGCTTGCTTGTAGAGTGTCTGAAAAACAAAAGAAACAATTTCCACACACGCCCCCGGTGGGGACAGATTAGTGCTTAATAATAATAATACCACTTCCTTTTACAAATTTCCTTGCTAATTGCAGGAAAATTGCCCATTTCCCCTCAGAATGTCTGTAAATGCTTCTTGGGACAAAACATAGTGGTGGTAGCAGCCACTTTACCTGACCCTCTTGTATAATTTAATTACTAAGCTTCCATCCAACGTGAGTGCACAGAGCTGCACATATAGTTACATTTATATAACTGGGTTTTATTATTAAACCAACAACTGCCCTTCTTGTAACACCACAACTGTTGCCTTTTACTATTTCCACAACTCAAAAATGTTTACTTACCTCCAAACTCTGTATTATTAATTTTTGCAAAACCCTGGGTGGCTGCACTGCAGTGCTGGGGTGACTCTGCAGGGGGAGAAGCTGCTGTGGAGCAATGTAGAGCAGGTGCAGGAAGGAGCCGGGGTCACTATTCACATTCTGAACTGCACAATTTTCCAAATTTGGGAATGTCTGAGAACAATTCTAGGGGGAAAGTGAACGCAGAGCAGTGACACTGGAGGTGCCCAGACCTCCAATGGGGGCGGTGTGGAAATTAATAATGGGAAGATCATTTGCGAAATTAGTCGTCACTGACAAGATTTGTCTCTTCTTATTTCATGTTATGGTGTTATTTAGCGGAATCAGGACATATTTTTACTATATTAATTAAATACTTAATTTTATTTAACTGAGCCAAAAACTTAGTGTCACTTATTTTTTCTCTGTTCTAGCAAGAACTAAATGAATTTTGTGACTTTCTGGAAAGTGCAGAGAGATTAAATGTGGGGAATTCAGTCTCTGTGTTTGTGAGCTGATGTTTTCCTCTCACAGGTCAGTGCCTGCATTGAAATACCAAGAGGGATCTAAGGGCTGGTGTACGCTGGGCACAGGGGTGTTTGCAGAAGGGGCAGGGCCTCAAGTGGAAGGGGCGGGGCAGGGCGTTAGTCTCCCCCAGCTGGCGGTTCACCCCTGCCCATGGTGTTGCAATGACAGAGGCTGCCCAGGCTGCACTTGTAGCGAGGTTCCCCACTCGGTGGTCGCGCAGAGTCTGCAGGAGACAGGCAGGTGGCAGCAGGGGAAATGGCGACACAGGAGCTCTCAGCAGCAGGGTGACGGACAATGCCGTGGAGCAGCAGCGATGCAGAGTGAAGAGGGCAAACTGAGAGCCAGTTGAGGGAGTGGCAGCAGAAGCTGAAGTATCACTCGCTGCCTCCCCCACCCCTGGGGCTTTGCTGCCCAAGGGGAGTGGGGGTTGGGGGAAGGAGAGCGGAGGGGTCTGTTAAAGGAACATTGGATTGGCCTGTCACACTGCAAGGTGAGAAACTGAGGCACAGCACTGCCCAGCGTACTCTGGGTTGGGGGGGTTGCTGATAAGCGTAGATGTGAATGTGGTTGTGGGGTTTTCCCAAACTCAGGCTAGATTCTCTTTCTCTTTTAATAGAAGTTCTCATTGGCTCTCTGCCCGCGCAGAGCTGGGGAGTGGGGGCCTGTTGCCTTTTCCCCAGGCAGCAGGGTGACACCTGCCTGGCGAGTGAGGGTCGGTTTGGGTGACCCCCACTCAGGGCAGGCTCAGGGCAGGTCTCTGCCCTTTACTCAGCCCAGGAGGAGTTTTTTGCACTAACATCCCAAGTGTGCAAGTCCGTCCCCGCAGAGCTGCCCCATGGGGTGACCTTAAAGCAATTGTGGAAAACGGGACGGGGGTGGGGGGTAATAGGCTCCTATATAAGAAAAAGTCCAGCCAAACCAGACTGTCCCTTTAAAAACGGGACATCTGGTCACCCTGGAGCAGCCCCGCACTCCTGCTCCCCGGTTGGTGCGTTTGTGACCCGGGGGCTGAAGCCGACGCGAGAAAGGGAAGTGAGCGAGTAAGTTTTGGGGTTGGGCCCCACATGTTTAGTGCAGGCTGTGGGGAGCTGGGCTGAGCAGAGCCTGCCCCGACGGGGTGTGTGGTCACCCTAAGCTGGGAGCGTGTGGCCAGACATGGGGAAGGGGGGGAGGGAGAAGCTTGGTTGTGGGAAGCGGAAAGTGTCTCCTTTTTTTTTTTGCCTGTCTGGGTGGGGGTCTCGGTACCTAATGAAAAGCAGCGGTGGGGGAGGGGAATTGAGACTCTGCTTTGGGGGTTGCTGGGAGTGGGTCGCGACAGGAGTCACCCGGGTGCTGGCTGCTGCTGTGGGACATAGTACAGGTGGGGGTGGGGCTGTCTGGGTGCTTGAGATGAGGGGCGGTTCCTGGTTGGCTGGTGCCGGCGTGCCTAGTGTTCTCTGACAGCTGATCTCCCATTGGCCCTCGCGCGGGGCGGGTCTCTGAAAGCTGGTCTCCCATTGGGCCCTCCCCTACTGACGTTTCTGACGGGCTCATCTCCCATTGGTGACGTTGTCTGACAGCGATGCGGGGCGGAGCCGCCAGGGCCTTCTGCGCTCAGAGCTCAGCGCGGCCCGCGAGAAGCGGCGCGAGGCCGCGCGGGGCGGGTCCCGCTTCCGGGCGGAGGAACTGAGACCGCAGCAGCGGCGCCGCCTCCCGCCTGGCGAGAAGCCGCAGCACCGGGGGGGGTCACAGGGCGCGAGGCGCTTCCGCGAGTGGCTGTTTTCTGCCGGTCGCGGGGTGACGGTTCCTGCCCGTTGGGGCCGCGGGGTCCCGATGGCAGCGGGGGGCTCTGGCGTCCGCCCGCCCGCGGCGGCTGGGAGCTGCGGGGCCACCTGCACTGGCCGGGGGCTGCGGCTTCTCCTCCCCCCCCCCCCCCGGTGACTGGGAGCTCCCGGCTCTGCCTGCGGTGTCTGAGCGCTGGGGGCTCCTCTCCTGCCTGGGGCAGCCGGGAGCTCCCGGGGCTCCGGCGCTGCAGGGTCTGTGAGCAATGACGTGGGGCTGCAGGGTCCTCCCGCCATCAAGGCCTGTTGGGAAATCCTGGGTCCATCCGCAGCAGCTGGGAGCTCTGGAGTCCACTCGTAGGAGCTGCAGGGTCCATACGCAGTGGGGTGGGGCTGTGGGGGCTCCCCGGCCACCCATGGCTGCTGGGAGCTCCAGGGTCTGCCTGTGGAAGCTGTGGGGAGATGAGGGGTTTGGGGTGGAGGAGGGGGCTCCAGGCTGCAGGATGGGGCCGAGGAATTCAGAGTGCAGGAGGGGGCTGTGGGTTGAGGCAGGGGGTTGGGGTCCAGGACGGGGTGATGGCTCTGGGGTGGGGGCAGGGATGATGGGTTCCAGGTGTGGGAGGAAGCTCTGGGCTGGGGCAGGAGGTTGAAGTGCAGGGGGGTGAGGGCTCTGGGGTGCAAGAGGGGGCTCTGGGTTTGGGGGGGTTCAGGGCTGGGGCAGGGGGTTGGGGTGCAGACTTACCTCGGGCGGCTCCTGGTCAGCGGTGCAGCAGGGGGGACCTACTGGCCATTTCCAGGGCACAGTGCGGTGCCCTAGGACACGTAGGGACCAGCCTGCCTGAGCCCTGCAGCACCGCTGACCGGACTTTATAACCTGGTCACCCCACTGGGAGCTCCAGGGTCCCCCTGTCCCATGTGGTGGCTGGGAGCTCTGGGATCCACCCACAGCAGCTGGGAGCTGTGGGGTCCATCCGTGGTGGCATGGGCCTGTGGGAGCCCCTTCCGACACTGGTGGCTGAGAGCTGTGAGGCCCCCACCGGCCGACAGCTCCAGTCTTGCTGCCCCAGGGCTGAGGTGGAAAATGTCACTGAGATCTCTGAAAGTCACAAATTCTGTGACCCCCTTTATATAATCTGAGCCTTAATAGTTGTTGACTGTCTCTCTCAATCTAGAGGTCTGCTCTAGGGCACATGGGACAGGGAAGACAGACGCTCACCCCCCAGCACAGGTTTGGGCAGCAATGGCTCTTGGGCTATTTGCTGTGCATGCAGAGGACTTGTCCAGGCTGGTGGAGCAGCTCAGCCAGATGAGGAGCTGGAAGAAGGAGACTGGAGCAGCCTGGACATCCCACTTTTTCTCCACAGCCACTGCCTATCAGCAGGGTTCCTCCTTCTCCTCAGTGAGACCAAATCTAAGCACCTAGATAGCTGGTCTGTCCGCTGCACCTCAATCCCTCATGCCTGAGCCTCCCTGCCAAAGCCCTGTACCTGGCTCCAGAGAATTGTCTCACATCTCGCTGGGAACTCGACTTCTTGTGCCCAGAGAGTCTCGGCCCCACTCAGTAGAGTACCTGAGAAACACAGTGTCTGCCTTTTCCAAAGAAGTGCTTGAAAAGGTTTTATTCCTATGACCACGTGGCCTAATGGATAAGGCATCTGACTTCGGATCAGACGATTGAGGGTTCAAGTCCCTTCGTGGTTGTGATTGTGCAGTTTTACCTTTGGGCTGAAAGTCCTGCTCCCTTCAGGGCTGGAACCTCTTCTTGGCTGCTCAGGCCAATGCTCTGGCTTCAGCTAGAGCCCCGGGAAGGAGTTGGGGGTTGGGTGTCACAAAGGCTGGTGCATGAGCCCCAGGTGCTTCCAGTCTCGCCTTTGCCATTCCTGACTTGCCAAAGACAATGGGCGGCTGCCCGGGCTAGCGTGTGGAGCAGTTTCCCTCTTCCAAGTGTGCACCTGTCCCTGTGCTGGTGGGTACTTGCCACATAGCGCCTTGGGAGCCTGGGTTTCTCTGCTTCTCACCAGCTGGGGAAAAGCCTCTTGGGGTAAAATCTCCTGCCCCACTGCCAAAGTGAGCACCTGGAGTGGGAATGGTAAGAGGCCCCCCAGGGGGGCTGGCCCTGCTTTCTTACCATCTTCTGATGTTGGCCACAGAGCAGCAGCAGCTGGCTGTGGGTGGTTTTCAGTGGGGGTTCGGCATGCAAGGGAGCAGCCTGTCTGGGTGTCTCTGTGGCTGTCTGCTGGCCACGCATAGGCATGGTTCTCCCTTCCTCTTGCCCTGCCCTCGGTTGCTCTGTGGCTTTTAAGCCTTCCCTTGGAGCCGTCAGCACCAGCCACCTCTGCTCTAGGTGCCCAGAGGAGGAGAGGTGCTGGGCTCCAGCCTGGGACTCTTCCTCCCTCCTGCCTTTCCCTGACTATGAAACCTGGCCCTGACACTCCTTTCTTCAAGTGCCATGTGGGCAAGAGGAAAGTGTGGTAGAAAGCACAAGGGCCAAACTTGTGGGCATCAGAAATCCCAAACACCCAGTCAAACCATAGCCACTTCTAGACCCCATTCCAACCAAAGACCTGGCTCCAGGGGGTATGAGTCACTCAGCACAAGGTAAACAGCTCATTCTCATACAGCTGGAGATAGGAAAGCGCTTGGATCTCCAGGGATTTTCCACAAGGTGCCACTGAGATGTGAACTCAGATTTCAGCATGCCAACCATTATACCAGCTTGTGCTAGTTTCTCTGAACATTGGTGACTCTATCATAGAATACCAGGGTTGAAAGGGACCTCAGAAGGTATCTAGTCCAGCCCGCTGCTCAAAGCAGGGCCAATCCACAGACAGATTTTTATCCCAGATCCCTAAATGTCCCCCTCAAGGACTGAGCTCACAAACCTGGGTTTAGCAGGCCAATACTCAAACCACTGAGCTCTCCCTCCCTCACAGGGCCAGTTTGTGTAAGGGGACTGTTGGCCCTTTACTAAAACTGAGTGGGGTTTTTTTGGTTGGCTAGTTCCCAGTTCCAATAGAAGGGGGAAGGGTCAATGGGAAATCAGGCCCCTGAGACTGACAGGCCCCTGGGGCGATGGTCACCGACTGGTAGGGAACAAGTGAGAATTTGTTAATGAGTAAAATTCCTGGTGAAAATTGGCAAAGCTGTGGAGAGTTTGAAAAGTTCCAGTGAATTTACACATGAAGATACAAACAGAGAGAAAGAGACGATCACAGACTGCACAGGCCCACACAGACATAAACAAAAACCAAACCCACACAGCACACAGAGCCATATACACATAAGGGAAAGCCACACAAAACATAGAACAAATCCGCACCAAAAAGTACAGCAAAAGCCCACAACAGGAAAGCACAAAAACCACATACCAAAAGAATACTTAGCAAAAAACAATCTGCATGCAAAAGTCATACACACACACACACAACTATGCATGGCATCCACAAAAATTACACAGGACCCACATGCACATCAATACGACAGACAACAAAAACCACCGACATACAGAAAGGCGGGCAGGGTTTGAGTCTCACAGCGAAGAGGGTGAGCACACAGGTGGTTTGGGGAGCAAAGACTGAGGGGGAGTCGGGGGCAGTGCTCTGGGCTCTGCTCGACCCCTCCTGACACAGGCGGCTGGTGGAGAGCAGAGCCTGGTAGATCTGTGGAATCTGCCCTGCTCTCTGTAAAGCAAGGGGACCTCGGTGTATTCTGAGCTGCAGGGCAAAATGATTGGCAGAAGCCATTTGCTTAAAGGAAACTAGTGCTGTAAGTGAGGTTTGATCTCACAACCACAGCATGACTCCACTCAGCACTGCTTTGTGAGTACTGGGCACTAACCCATTGCACCACTGTACCCTGCTTTCAGGAGCTTGTCTCCATGTTTCATGGATGGATTAGCGGAGTGGGGGGGTTGCATTAGCTAAAACAAATCCATATTAAAGGCTGCAGGATGGCAGCAGCAAAGGTGGGGTGTCTCCTTCCATGTGATAGAGCTGGTTGCCCCTTCCTTTGCTCAGGGGAAGGTTGGTGCTTTGATCCCACCCGGTGCTGGAATGTCCCATGGGTGAGATTAACGGGACTCTTGGGAAGGGAAGGGAAGTCTTTTCTATCCCTGCCTAGCTCCATTGGTCTCCTGTGGCCCTTTCGGCTCTCTGCTCCCCTGTTGGGGAGATGCATAGACAAGCCCCCATCTGGGTGAGTCACCGAGAGGCTGTGTCCCATGGCGTGTGGGGGGGAGTGGTAGGGGTGGGATGGGGCTCAAGGGGAGAAGGTTGTGTGTGACAGTGTGTGTGGGGGAGGGGGAGGGTGTGTTCCTTAGGATAGAAATGATGGAAAACACAGGGGCAGTGACAGTGGAGCCCCATGTCTGAGTGTTATGACCCTGTGTGGTGCTGCCGTTCACCTTCCCCTCCTATGGGCTCAGCTTTCATTGAATCCAGCATTTTTTCACCTGTCCTCACCACAGAGGTGTCCCACCTGCCTCAGCTACCGAGTGTCCCTCTTAGAGACACTGAGGACTGGAACTGATTTCAGCTGCTGGACAGCTCTGCTAGGTCTTTATTCATTTGCACAGGAAAATGCTGAGTGTTTAAATTCATTTCAAGCCCCCTTCCCCCATTCAGCGAACTCCTGAACATACTGGAGATGGGTCTGGAAATCGATTTTCATTCAAAAAAGGTTTTAAAGGGAATCACTTGGATTGGAACTAGGAACCCATTACCCTACAGCGAAACATTCAGCCACTGAGCTACCCTCACAACAGAGAGGGTCCTATATAGCCCACAGCAGGACCAGTTTTTAACCTAGGGGTTAGTAAACTTTATCTCTATACAAACACCACAGTTTACAAACTCCCCACCCCGTGTCACCAGCTCCCCAGCTCCCTGCCCGTCAGTCTCTCCAGCATTGCTCCAATCCCTTAAAGCAGGGTCTCAACCTCAATTTACCTTAGGGCCAGTGCCAGTCCTCCAGTCCTCCTAGTGGGCCAATAATGTCACTCATACTGCCCAGAACCCACCCCCCAGAACTCCACCCTCCACCTGCCTAAGGCTCTGGGAGGGAGTTTGGGTGGGGGGGAGGAGGCCCTGGGCTGGGGCTGGGGATTGGGGTGCAGGAGGCGTGCAGGCTGTGGGGGGAGTTTGGGTGCAGAAGGGGTGAGAGGCTGGTCTCTGGGAGGGAGTTTGGGTGGGGGAGGGGTTCTGGGGGGCAGGCTCTGGGATGGAGTTTGCAGCGCTGTAACATGGGCGAGGCGAGTGAGGCACTTGCCTCGGGCGCGCAAAGTGGAGGGGCGCAGCTCTACCACGATCAGAGGCGCTTCGGCGGCAGCTCTACTGCTGCCACTTCTTCAGCTGCAATTCGTCAGTGGGTCCTTCTCTCCAAGAGGGACTCAGGGACCCGCTGCTGAATTGCCGCCGAAGGATGAATGAAGCAGCGGCGGCAATTGGGCGGCAGGTCCTTCCCTCCGACAGGGACTCAAGGACCTGCAGCCAAAGAGCCTGGAGCCGGCCCTTGCCTCAGGCACAAAAATTCCTTGTTATGGCTCTGGGAGTTTGGGTGCTGGGTGCAGGCTCTGGGCTGGGGCAGGGGGTGGGGGGAACAGGAGGAGGGGTGGGGGTGCAGGCTCTGGGAGGGAGATTAGGGTGGGTGGGAGGGTGTGTGTGGAGGGAGGGGGTGCAGGCTGTGGGAGGGAGTTGGGGGCAGGTGTCTGTGGAGAGGGGTGCAGGCTCTGGGAAGGAGTTTGCAGGGAGGAGAGTGTATGTGGGGAGGGGATGGTGGTGCAGGCTCTGGGCTGGGGCAGGGGGTAGGAGGAACAGGAGGAGGGGTGGGGGTGCAGGCTCTGGGAGGGGGTCAGGGGTGCGGCGCTTACCTGGGGCTCCAAGGCGGGGCAGGCTGGGGGGCCTCCGTGTGCTGCTGCCCCCAGGCATCACCCCCGCAGTGTCCCATTGGCTGCAGGGGCTCAGGACAGGGGCAGCGCACGGAGGCACAGACCCACCCTGCCCTGCCATGGGGAGGGGCCGGCAGCCACTGGAGCGAGCAGACAGATGCTGCTCAGCTCCGCTGCACTGCTGGGGTCCCTGGCAGGGAGCGCCTGGGGGCAGCAGGTGGGGCCAAGGGAGTGACCTGGTCCCAAAACTGCTGGAGCCCCACGGGCGAGACCTGGGAACCAGGACTGCCAGCCAGACAAACACCTTTAAGAGGAGGCGGCCCTCTCCCTGTCACAAACTGATCCTCCTCCTTCAGTTCAGTGACAGCCTGAATTGTTCCTTATCCCGGCAGAGCCAGAGGATTGAAAGCAACAACATCAAACCCCTGTGTAGCTCCCAGGAATGGACACAAACACTCCCTGGTATCTGAGGAGATGTTCAGCTTTGCCCTTGGTCAACTACAAGGCTAAAGGGAAAGGAGGTGGCGCCAGGTATAAAGAGTGAAACACGACACATCATAGTTATGCCCATGGTGGCTGCAAAATCTTTTGATGTACTTCTTCTTATCAGCAGTGTATTGTTTTCTCTGGAGCCTAGGCCTTGACCAAGAAATTTGTACCTTGATAAAATAATCAACTGCCCCTGGACTTGACACCCACTGGGGTGTCCCTACACAGGTACAAGTACTAACAACATGGCTGCCTTTTAGCCATAGATTTTAATCAGGGCAATAAATTGAAACAAACCCCTGTTAAATCATTTCTCAGCCTGAGTCCTTCACCCACATTCCCTAGAGCACTGGGCCACCATGTGGACGTTTCATTTCTGACCTCAGTTTCACACAGAGACAAAATTTCCTTTGCACAGATCCATGAACAGCAAAACCTCCCTGTGTCTCTGGTCTGAGCCAGGGCATTCGATGCCAGTGAACCTTTTTCTCCTGCAATGACGACGGTCAGACAGAGGGGTCATGGCACCTGCATCCCCGCCAGGGAGATATTGGCTCCGCTCTTTCTTTCTGCTGCTGTTGTTAGTCCATCAAACATCAAGGGTGGAATGCAAGGCTGAGTTCACGCACCAGCCCTCAGTGCCCCAGAGAAATCCTGCCCCCTGCTAGTGGAACGATGTGCTGGAGATTTGACTAGGAAAGGGACTGTCTGAATTGTCAGAGTGGGGAATGAACAACAATCTACAGCAATGTCGTTCACACAAACACACTCTCATCCTGCTCCAGCCGGAAGGGAAATGGGCAGGAATTCTCGCTGTTCACCCAAGGACACACTTACACTGATGGGCAGCCGTGAGTGTGCTGGGGAAGCTGGTCTGAGCAAACAATTTGAAGTGACAATTCAGTGAGAACAAAATCATCATGCAGTGAAATGGATGCATGTCAAGTAGTTGTGGCCGAGTGGTTAAGGCGATGGACTAGAAATCCATTGGGGTCTCCCTGCGCAGGTTCGAATCCTACCAACTACGCAAGCGCTGTTGTTATTATTGTAGTCTTAGTGCCTGAGCATCCATAGTGCGAACTGGAGATAAATCTAGTTTCACTCTGTCTACACTTAAAACGCTGCTGTGGCACTGCTATAGCACTTTGGAG
The DNA here is from genome assembly GCF_020497125.1 of Mauremys mutica. NCBI lineage: Eukaryota > Metazoa > Chordata > Testudines > Geoemydidae > Mauremys > Mauremys mutica. Next base: position 990,543 of record NW_025423268.1, on the reverse strand, counting down.
TAGACAGTGACTGGAGGGATTTTCCCATCCCTGTAATAGCTGCATGGACAGAACAATTCTTCCTTTTCTTTAGCACTATCTAACCCGGGCTTAGGTCACCTTAACTATATGGGTTTGTCGGGGGGTCACACCCTGGGAGACATCGCTTTGCCAGTTCAGTGCCCAGTGTACACCAGCCCTTAGATCCCTCTTGGTATTTCAATGCAGGCACTGACCTGTGAGAGGAAAACATCAGCTCATAAACACAGAGACTAATCTCGCTGCACTTTCCAGAAAGTCACAAAATTCAATTCATTCTTGCTAGGACAGAGAAAAAATAAGTGATACTTAGTTTTTGGCTTGATTAAATAAAATTAAGTGTTTAATTAATATAGTAAAAATCTGTACTGATTCCTCTAACTAACACCATAGCGTGAAATAGGAACAGAGACAAATCTTGTCAGTGACGACTAATTTCACAAATGATCTTCCCATTAGTAATTGCCACACTGCCCCTATTGGAGGTCTGGGCATCTCCAGTGTCATTGCTCTGCGTTCACCTTCCCCTAGAATTGTTCTCGGACATTCGACTTCCTCTGCAGCATGGGGCTCAGGTCACTTGCTGGAGGATTCCCTGCACCTTGATGTCTTTAAGCCACAATTTGAGGACTTCAATAACTCAGACATAGGTTAGGGGTTTGTTACAGGAGTGGGTGGGTGAGATTCTGTGGCCTGCATTGTGCAGGAGGTCAGACTAGATGATCATAATGGTCCCTTCTGACCTTAATTCTATGCAGGGGCGGCTCTAGAAAATAGGCTGCCCCAAGCAGCGCGGTGTGCTGCGCCGCCCTTGCTCGGTCCCGCGGCGGGTCCCCTCCCGCGGCTCCGGTTGAGCTCCCGCGGCAGGTCCACCGGAGCCCCGGGACGAGCGGACCTCCCGCGGGCACGGCTGCGGACGGTTCGCGGGTCCGGCGGCTCCGCTTGAGCTGCCGCAGTCATGCCTGCGGGAGGTCCAGCCGAGCCGCGGGACGAGCGCCCCCTCCGCAGTCATGCCTGCGGCAGGTCCGCTCGTCCGCGGCTCCGGTGGACCTCCCGCAGGCATGACTGCGGCAGGTCCACCGGCCCAGCCTGCTGCCCCCTAGATTTGGCCGCCCTAGGCAACAGCTTGGTTTGCTGGTGCCTAGAGCCGCCTCTGATTCTATGAAGCTATGAATCTAGTCCCAAATTTGGAAAACGGTGCAGTTCAGAATGAGAATAGTGACCCCGTCTCCTTCCTGCACCTGCTCTACATTGCTCCACAGCAGCTTCTCTACCTGCAGAGTCACCCCAGCACTGTAGTTCAGCCGCCCAGGGTTCAGCAGGGGCCTCTGGCAAGGACAGTGGGTGCAGCTAACAGCCCAGTGTGCCTGGCCCTGAGGCAGCTGTAAAAAAGCAACACTCCCCCCAGAAGTACAGAGACTGAATTCCTTAACTTTAACATCATGACCCCCTGTGGAAAGCCACACGCGTCAGTTGTATTTTCACAGGGAGATGCAAAAATCAAGTGACACCAATTTTTAAGTTGAGTAAATAAAGTTGAGGAGATAGTTATTAACCTCACAAAAATATACTAAAGATCCCTCAACATAACACCTGAAGGTGAAATATGAACAGAGACAAATCTTGTCAGCAAAGGCTCCTTTCCCAAACGATCCTCAAAATGTTACTAATTCCCACCCCTCCTCCACAGGAGCTCTGTGCAGTGTAACTGTTCTGCAGGCAGCTTCCCATTAAATGCTGTTGTGGGACATTCCCAGGCCTGGAAATGTACCAGCGACAGAATTTGAAGAGCAAACCTGGCTCCCCGCACCAGGCGGGATTTGAGTGTTTTGTCCCTGTCACTTAGTCTGTGTCAATAGTACAGACCCCAGGTGTCCTGGAACCACCGGTTCTAAAAAGGCTTCTAAATTTAACAACCGGTTCTTGTGAATGGGTGTGAACTGGCTGGAGCTCACCCCTGGCTGTAAGTTGGGGGAATCAGCCATCACCTGCATGAAGCCACACATAGGGAATTGCTCAACCTTTTTTGGAAAGACACATGGTGCTGGGCCCCTCATCCAACTGAAGTCTTCAGTGTCACAGTGACCCAAGGTGTGTGCACAGAATGGGGATGGTGTATGTGTGGGTGGGTGGATGGATGGATGAATTGATTTCTGCATGTGTTTGTGTGGTTTCTGCAAGGGTTTTGTGTGTGTGGGGGGGGTGTTATTACAGCTCTGGGGGTTGTGTTTGTGGCTTTGCAAATGTTTGTGTGTTCATGTGGCTGGATTTGTGCACGTGTTGGCATCTGTTAGTAGTTGTGTTGATGTTGGCTGGATTTATGTGGGTGTTTGTGTATATTAGCAATTGTGTGTGTGTGTGGCTGGATTCATGCATGTGTTCGTGTATGTTTGCAATTGTGTGTGTGTGTGTGTGTGTGCATGCTCAGCTGCCCTCTGCCAGTGCAACAACCGTTTCTCTATATGTCACAGCCCCCATACCGTCGACCCTGGTGGTGATTTCCCCATCTTACAAGGGCTGGCTGGCCTGACACTTAACCCCTCTGTGAAGTGTGGCGGAGGCTGCAGCTCACCCCCTGTGGGGCAGAAGGGCCCAGGTGCACCTGGAGAGCAGCTCAGATGAGGTGGGGCAGGGCATGTGGTGTCCATTCTGTGTTGCCTGGTGCTCGGCTGTTGCACAATCCCCAGCCACGCCGCACAGCGCATCCCGAGAGGGGGCAGGGGGCCAAGCAGATGATCCAGCACGAGGGGGGTGAGGATGTGTGGTTGGGGGGAGGAAAAGCCTTGGGCTGCACTGGGGGAGTGCAGAGCAGGGGTGACACCCCAGAAACCTGCAGCAAAGGGATGGACAGGTGGGGTGGGTGGATAGAAGAGGCAGCGGGACTAAAATCTAAAAGGGGAGTGTGGGGTCTAGTGGTCAGAGCGGGGGCGGGGGGTTGGTGGTCAGAATTCCTGGATTCTATCTCCAGCCCTGGGAGGGGAGTGGGGTCCAGTGGTTACAGTGTGTGTCAGGGGGAGAGCCAGGACTCCTGGGTTCTATCCCTGGCTCTGGGAGTGGAGGGGGTCTAGAGCAGGGGGACTGGGAGCCAGGACTCCTGGGTTCCATAGGGGAGACTGTTTTTTCCTGTGCTCCCCTCCCTAGAGATCCCAGCCCAGCCCCCTAGTGCAGAGTGAGTGGGAGCCGAGGAAGTTGCTCTCCCACTTCAGAAACATGATTCAACCTCCCCTCCCCCATGGGCTGTGACATCATGGACCCCTCCCTCCCCAAGGCAGACAGTAGAAGCCCCGCCCCACCAGAGAAGTGGGGGGTCTAGTTGCACCCACAACAATCCCACTCATGGTTGCAAAGAAACCCCCACAAACCACTGCTAGCACAGGATCTGCTGCTTTCTTTTCACCATGAGCTGCTCCCCGCCAGGCACCACACCCCAGTCACACGCCTTTGGTCACTGTGTAGCTCAGTGGCAATCACTGCCCCGAAGTGACTCCGGCGCAGGCACCCACAGCACGAACTCCCCACACCGGATTCTGTCCACACGCAGAGAATTCTCTCCGCCGGGCTCCTTCGGTTCCTCTCGCTGCTCTGCGTCCTGCCGCCAGACACTGCTCATCTGCATAGCCCCGCCCATGGACACGTGACACCTTCTGTCGTTTTGGTCTCGAGTGGATGAGTCGCCTGCAGAGAGTGATAACGTCAGCGCACGTCACAGCCGGCGGGCGGGGATTGTCTGTGAGCCCCGCGCTGGGGGCGGGGCTTCAGGGAGAGACCCAGCCCCATAGACAGCCTGGGGCAGGGAGCTATTGGGGGAAGGGATGAGGGGATGGGGGGAGAAGGGGGGAGGGAGAGACCCAGCCCCATAGACCTGCAGGGGCAGGGGATCTTGGGGTCAGGAGGGGAGAAGGGGGGTTGGCAGAGACCCAGCCCGGGGTACAGGGAAATGGGCTGGTTTGGAGGGAACTGGGGAGGAGAAGAGACACAGGGCAGGACACACCTTGGGACAGGGAAACTGACTCACTCCGAATACATGCGGAGCAGGGCAGGGCGGAGGCAGATCATGCTGGTCCCAGGGTAATTTCGGGGGGTTCTGATTCCCCACTCAGCCGGGGGGCTCCCCTCTGGGCTGAGGAGCCCTGGGGTGGGGCGGGTGCAGGGGCTGGGTGTGTGTGTCAGGCTGGGGGAGCTGCCTGGGCAGAGGGGCTGGAACCAGGGGCGGCTCCAGGCACCAGCACACCCAGTGTGTGTGGGGGGGGGGCAAGCTGCAGGGGGGGGCTCTGCTGGTCACCGCGAGGGCAGCAGGCATCCCAACCCCTCCACCACTCTACCCCCCTCCCCTCTCCTCTCCTCTCCTCCCAGAGCTGGGGGAGAACCCAGGAGTCCTGGCTCCCAGCCCTGCCCCTCCCCCGTATTTCCATATGGCTCCATCCAACAGCCCCGCCCCTGAGTGGGGCGAGATGAGGCCAAGGGAGAAACGGGGGGGGGGGGGGGGGCGGGGCCGGGAGCTGCGAGTTCGCGTCAGGAGCCGGAGGGGGCGGGGCGGGGCGGGGATGAGGAGTTGCGCTGGGGGGGAGGTGTCGGGTTGACCCAGGGACCCGCCCTCACCTGGGCTGGAGAGGACGGAGGCGCCCCGGGGCAGGCTGGGAGTTGTAGTTCCTGGCTCGTCTCAGAGCTGAGATGACGACTCGGTTGCTCAGACAACGCGCCCCTCCCGGTGCACTCTGGGAAGCGTAGTTCTCTCTCTCTCTCTCTCTCTCTCTCTCTCTCTCACACGCGGCCTCTATTGGAGGAGGGGCCGTAACTCGTCACTTCGCCGCGCCCCTCCCCGCTCCCTGATTGGCGGAGAGAGCGCGGGACAGAGACTCGGCGCGTGGGGGGAGGCCCCAGTTCCCTCGCCCCGAGGCTTCGCTGCCTCCCACCCCCGGCGCGCGCTGCGGCCGTTGGGATTCGAATCCCGCGTGGGAGCCGGCGGGGTGGGGCCGGTCCGAGGGGCGCTGGGGCGGGGCGGTGATTGGCGGCTCCACGCGCGGAAGGGTGCCGGGGGCTCAGACCCCCCAGTTTCAGGCGCCAGGCCCAGCCCCGCCCCCGGCGTCCCCTCCCCCACCCTGTCCGCTCTGCCTGGCCTTTCCCTTTGCCCCCCCCACCCTTCCTCCTCCTTCCCCCATCCCCGTCCTCAGCACCCTGCCCCCCGCCTCCTCCTCCCCCATCCCTGTCCTCAGCACCCTCCCCTCCCATCCCCTCCCCCTCAGCACCCCACCCTCCTCCTCCCCCCATCCTCAGCACCCCGACCTCCTCCTCCCTCTCCTCAGCACCCTGCCCCCATTCCTCCTCCCCCCCATCCTCATCCTCAGCACTCCTACCCTCCTCCCCCTCTGTAGGGCCCAACAGCCCCTTCAAGCCCCCCCAACCTGCCCCCCCGTGTCTCCCCTTCTGTTGTGACCCTCTCGCCATCCCCATCCCCATCTGTGGGGATCCCTCAGCCCCCAGCGTCCCCTCCCCCATCCGGGACACTCTGCCTGGCCGTTCCCATCGCCCCTGACCTCCTCCCCCCATCCTCGCCCCCCCCGACCTCCTCCTCTCACCCCACCCCCGATGACCTCCTCCTCCTCCCCCCTGTCCTCAGCGCCCCATCCCCCCTTCCTCCTGCCCCTCCCCGTCCTCAGCGCCCTGCCCCTAATCGCCTCCAGCCCATTTCTCCATTGCTGGGCCCCACTTTCCCATCCCCCCCACTCTCCCAGTCCATCCCCAGGGTGGGAGGTTCCTCAGCTCCAATCTCTGCTGCCCCCCAACCTGCCGGGTTCCCCTTTTCAGCCACTGTGGGGTCCTCCAACCCGCCCCCACCCATCCACTCTGGGCTCTCTAAATCCCACATTCCCACAATGCACCTTGGTAACCCCACCCTCCTCTATCCCTAATCCCCCTAGTCCCTTCCCTGGGGTCCTCCTGGACACCCCAACCCACAGTCCGGCCCCCACATACACCCCAGTCACTCATTCACATGCTGAGCTAGTCCTTCAGGGGCCCCCACAGCCCCCCAAACTCCTCCATCCATGAGCCCCGTGGGCCTGTGGCCGGGAAGGGGGGGAAGCTCCCACTTTGGCTGGGCTGGGTGTGGGTGTTAATCTTTTCCTGGCTTGCGTGTGCTGAGCTCACAAAGGCTTTTTGCTCCCTCAGGGTGGGGGGTGGTTTTGGCCGAAGGTGACGTGGTTTGGTAGCCCTGTGGATGCTGCGTGGTGTCTGCAATGGGGCGTGTGTTCCCATCATGCCCCTTCCCCTCTGCCTGCAGAGCTGAGCACAGACAGGTCTGAGGAGCAGAGCAGGAGCTCTGGGAAGGAGAAGAGCAATATGAAGATGGAGTCTAAGATGAGGCCAGGTGACTTCTGTGGAGGGAGACATGCTGGACAGCGCCAAGGATTGGGGAGACAACCAGGTGTGAGTCCCGGGCTCAGATTTCTAATTGTAGCTGTGATGGCAGAATGGGAGGAGGGTTGAAGCTGGAGCCCTGGGGTGCCGGAGTAGCGAGAAGAGGAGCCTCGCCACCATTGCTTTTTCTTTTCCTCTTGTGTTGTGTTTCATACCAAGGGAAAAGAAGTCGCGGGGACGGAGTCCAGCCCCGAGGTGAGATGGAAAGTGAGCGAGAGCAGTGACAGGGTGAATCCTGTTGGTGCCAGGCAAGACCTGCCCAGCTGGGATGAGAGTAGCTGTCTCTGTCGGTGAGAGAAGTGTCTGGTTTGGGAAGGGCTCTGGTCACAGCCCTCCTGGCTCCAGGCAGGGACGTCCCGTTACCTGGGTGTGGGTTTCCGGACTAGCTGTGGCTTCAAGGGAGATGATGTTGCCATTTGTGGGGGCTGATCATCTCTCTGGCCAGGAGAGGTGTGTGCTCCCTAGCAGAAAGTTGGATCCATGAGGGTGACTCCCTGTTCTGAGTTTCTTTCTTTCTCCGAGATTTCTCTCTCTGTGTTGGCCAACTTACACTCAAACTCTCTCTCTCCTTTCATGGACACCTGTCATGTTCAGTTGCCTTCATCCTCTTCCTCTGCTCCTCCTCCCCCAGTCTCCTATGGGCTCAGCTGGGTCTGTCTGCCCACGGGCAAGGTCTGTGCCATACTGGGAAGGATGTGTCCTGCCTGCCAGGATAAGGGGGTTGCTCCTCCCACCCCCTATCTTCGGGGAGACCTCATTGCTGTCACTGGGTCACAGCGTGAGTGGCCAGTCATGTCTTTGGGGCTGTGGGGTCTGAGACTGAGAGGAGTGGGCTCGCAGTCATGGCTTTGGGCACAGGATTAGAGATGCTCAGAACCCCCCTTATCACCCGCTAGCTCCATTACTGCATCACCCAAAAGCCTCGCTCAGGGCCCACTATGCTTCCTTGTGCTGGGCACTGCAGGGCCAATCAGAGGGACAGCAGGATGCATGAGGAAATAGATGAGTGTGTGAGGCAGATGGGTGAGGGGGGGTGGCATACATTGGGGACGGATGGGAGTTGAGAGTTGGACGGACAGCGGGACAGATGGAGAGCTGCAGGGACGGATGGTGATGTCACAGGCTGGAGTTGTGATGGGTTCAGCTCATGGCCGCTGGCCCTGTCATCTCCTGCCCCCATCTGCCCGTCAGACTCTGCCCCTGTCTCTCACAGGCAGCACTCAGCAGGGTCTGGCCCTGTCGTTACACTGGTGCCTACACCCAGTGCACACCTGTGTGTTATGTGCTCCTGGAGAGCTCAGGCAGGGACAAGCGTGCGGCTCACGGCTGCTGAACCAGCTACTCCAAAACTGCCACAGATCTCCCCCTCCTTGGGCTGCAAGACCCTGGCCGGGGGGTTCCCTGTCCCTCCTCGCTGCCTGCTCAGCACAGAGACCGAGGTCACCTGCCTCTGCCCAGCCTCCAGCTGGAGCTGCTCCAGCCCTGAATTGCTGGTATCCAGCCTGGCCGGAGTTGGTGCGATGTCCTAGCGGAGTCCATTCTTTCTCCCCTGTAGATGACGATTTTCCCCACTGCAGTTAGTTGCTCTTTCTCTGCTTCCCCATAGCCCCTCCCCAGTGATAGTGACCCCTGCTGGCCAGGCACGGGAGTGTCCTGTAGGTGCCTTCTTGTAGGAGCAGTGACTCCTGGTGGCGAGGGGCAGCAATGCCTGGCACGTATCCCCCCTTGCATTGCTGCAGCGACCCCTGGTGGCCACTGAGGGCAGTTGCCTATGTGACCCCACCACTGCCATTGCGCCTGTGAGCGCTGGTGGGTAGGTGAGGCAGGGCCCTGTATGTATATCAGCCATTGGGGCAGTGCCCTCTGCGTATCCCACTCTCATCTCGGTGACTCGTGTTGCCCAGGTGGGGCAGTCCCCTGTGTGTATTTACTCCCCACAACTCCTGCATTGGGCCAGTGAGCACTGGTAGCCAGAGGAGTCAGTGCCTGAGGTGTGTTCTTCACCTCCCCCAAGGTGGCAGGGTGCCTGGGTGGCCGTGTCAGGCAGTGCCCTGGGTATCTTCCAACCCCTCTGTGGCAGTGAGCCCTGCTCCTAGTGTGTTTCACTCCCCCACTAGGGATGTGCACTGGTGGCCAAGTATGGCAGTGCCCTGTGTGTAGCCCCCTCCCCCCCCCCCAGGGTGACCAGATAGAAAGTGTGAAGAATCGGGACGGGGTGGAGGGTAATAGGCACCTACATAAGAAAAAGCCCCAAATATCGGGACTGTCCCTATTAAATTGGGACATCTGGTCACCCTATCCCCTCTACCCCTGTGCCAGGTATGGCAGGCACTGATCCCTGGCATCCCCATGGGGCAATACCCTCTGTATATCCCCCAATTGGGGCAATGACCCCTGCTGGTCAGGTGGGGCAGTGCCCCGTGTGTTTATCCCCCCTATTTAGGTAGTGAACCCTGGTGGCTAAGTGAGGCAGTGGCCTTTGATTTCCTCTTCTCTCCCCGCCCCCTCTCTCTGCGGTAGGGCCCCCAGTTGGGGCACTACCCGATGTGTATCTCTACTAATTGGAGCAGTGACCTCCCCGTGGTGCCCTGGTGTGGCAGTGCCCTATTGGTATCTCCCTCCCCCTCTCCCCACACCAGTGGGGTAGTGGCCACTTTCAGGCAGTGGCCTGTTTATCATCCCCCCACACCACCACCATTGCAGCAGTGCTCCCTGGTGGCCATGTGCAGCAGTGCCCTGCATGTATCCCCCCCAACCATTGCTGCAGTGACCCCAGGTGCCCAGTTTGAGTAGTAGCCTGTGTGTACCTCACCTCTTGGGGCAGTAACGTGTGGGGCCAGCTAAGACAGTGCACAGTCTGTGACGTCTGGTGGCCACGGAGGGCAGTGGCCTGTATGTAGCATCTCCTCTGGAGCAGTGACAACTGGTGTCTTGGTGCTAAGATGCAGCCACCTCTGGGGTACATGGTGGGGCTGTTTACAGGACAATGGGGACAGCCCCCCCATTCCAGGAAGTAGGGGAATGTCTGGTGTTCGGGGAAGAGCGTTCCACCTTCTATTGAACTGTGATGCTCTGAGCACCTTTCCCCTACATGAAGAAGACCCTGTGTGGCTCCAATGCTGGTCCAGTAACAGGTATCACCTCACCTGCCTTGTCTCCTGGTATTCTGGCCGGTGTCCAACTTCCCTTCGCTGTTGGTCCTCAAACCTCCTCCAAGCAACCCCCCCCCCCCAGTCCCTTAAGCTGCCAAACCTCCCCTGGAGCCCAACCCTGGGGGGGGGGCACCCCACCTGAAAACCCTACGGCACCATGGGAGTGGTCGTGTCCACTGCCTCCATCTCCCACCAGCCAGGACGGGCCCCACAGCACCATGGGAGTGGTCGTGTCTCCTGCTTCCATTTCCTGACAGCTGCTGCCAGGCCCGGCCCAGACTTCCCATTTCTGGTGCGAGTCCGGAAGCAGATGCTGCCATGAGGCGGTGCTGGGAAGGGTGGTGCTGGTGTCAGGAGAAAGCAGGAGGAGTAGGTGGGGTCTGTGCTCCTGCGGGGAGGTGCTGCCCTTGCTGTGAAAGGGCCCCGCCATTAGGGGAGATGTCATCTCCCTGCCCTGCCACGCTCTGCACCAGCCCCTGCTTGTCCCGGGAGCAGGGCTGGCTCCAGGCACCAGTGTAGCAAGCAGGTGCTTGGAGCGGCCAGTTCAAAGGGGCGGCCCGTCCGGTATCGGGGCAGCAGGTCTGGGCCTTTGGCGGAAATTCGGCGGCGGGTCCCTCATTCCCTGTCTTAGTCTTTGAGCTGCCGCCGAATTGCTGCCAAAGAGGAAGGGGGGGAGGACTCGCCGCCGAACTGCCGCAGAAGCAGCAGTGTGGTTGAGCTGCCGCCGAAGAGCCACAGCTTGTCCTTTTCCCCCCTCCTGCTTGGGGCGGCAGAAAAGCTGGAGCTGGCCCTGCACAGGAGGAGCAGGCTCCAGTCTGCGGAGCTGCAGCAGGGAGCCCCGCAGCAGGGAACCCCGCAGCCCAATGCCTGTCAGGCCCCCCCGTTCTCCATGCCCCTAATCCCTGCTGCCCCCCCCCCCCATCAGTTAGAGAACAGGAGGCAACTTAACTTCTGCTCACTGTTCCCGGTGGGGCTCTAACAGAGCGCGAACCGGAGCCACTTAACTTCCACTCGCTGTTCCCTTTATAGACGCACGGTCAGAGCTCTCACAGGCTGGGCAGCAAGGGGCTGGTGCCGTTTGTCTCACCCCAGTGGATATTGCAGCCCTTAGTAGAGAGGTTTGTTCTTTAAACATGGGGTCAGTCTCCTGTGGGGTTGGGCCACAGGAGAGCCCCGTGCCCCTTCCTGTGCTTCTAACCCTGCACTGTTCACCCTGCGTCCTCCCCCACGCCCCTAATCCTGTGCCCCCCTCTGGCACCCCTAACCTCTGCACCCCTAACCCTGTGCCCCCCTCTGCCACCCCTAACCCCTGCCTCCTCCTGCACCCGTAATCCCTGCACTGTGCCCCCTTTTCCCCTAACCCCTGCACCCCCTCCTGTGCCCACTTGGGGAAACTGACCTGGATGCACGGAGTAGCTGGCATTGCTGCTCGCTCCCCCCGCCGCCCCTGAACACTTCTCCTCCGCACATCGCTAGGGGGCTGTGAGGGGGGAGCAAGGAGCGACATCAGGGCTCCCTGCATCCAGGTCACCTTCCCCACCTGGGCTGCATAAGGGGAAGGTGACCTGGATGCAGGGAGCCCTGATGTCGCTCCTTGCTCCCCCCTAGGGGGGCACGGAGGAACATTGGGGGGAGCAGTATCCGCTCATCACCGCTCTCTCCCCCTTCTCTTCCCCTCCCTCCCCCCATGTTCCTATGCCGGGAGGGAGCAGGGAGAAATCTGGGCACCACCCCAAGCAGCACTCCCCTGCCAGCTGGGAGCAGATTCTGACTTTACACCAGCAGCACACACCTCTCTGCTACTGTACAGCACCACCCTTGACCATGGTACCCCTGGGCAATTCCCTGGTGTCACCCACCCTAAGGCTGCCCGGGCTATGGGCTTCAGAGGGAGTGACCAGACCAGGCGACCATGGAGAGCTCCAGCCCCTGTTCTCCCCTCCCAGCTTCTAGCAATCAGAGGCCAGGGACATGCTTCCATGCTGATGACAGGTACTGCTCAATAATGATCCAAAGTACAGGGACGGCTCCAGACCCCAGCACGCCAAGAGGAGCCACGGGGGGCGCTCTGCTGGTCCCGGGAGGGCGGCAGTCGGCTCCAGTGGACCTCCCACAGACGTGCCTGCAGAGGGTCCGCTGGTCCCACAGCTGGGGTGGAGCATCCGCAGGCATGTCTGTGGGAGGTCCACCGGAGCCGCTGGACAGGCGACCGGCAGAGCGCCCCCCGTGGCGTGCCACCGTGCTTGGGGTGGCGAAATGGCTAGAGCCGCCCCTGCGAAAGTACATTCATATTCCTCATCTGAGTCAGATGCCACCAACCAAAGATTGATTTTCCTGTCTAGTGGTTCAGGTTCTGTACTGTTCGCATCAGAGTGTTGCTCTTTGAGGACTTCTGACAACATGTTTCACACCTCGTCCCTCTTGGATTTTGGAAGGCTCTTCAGATTCTTAAACCTTGGCTCGAGCGCTGTAGCTATCTCTAGAAATCTCCCGTTGTACCTTCTGTGTGTTTTGTCAAATTTGCATTGAAAGTGTTCTTAAAGTGAACAACATGTGCTGGGGCATCACCCAAGACTGCCATAAAACGAAATATATGGCAGAATGCGGATAAAATCATGGAGCAGGAGACATACAGTTCTTCATCAAGGTCTTTAGTCACAAATTAACGCATTTTCTTTTAACGAGCATTATCAGCATGGAAGCATGTCCTCTGGAATGGTGGTTGAAGTATGAAGGCATATGGATGTTAGCATATCTGGCACATTAATACCTTGCAACGCTGGCTACAAAAGTGCCATGAGAGAGCCTGTTCTCACTTTTAGGTGACGTATATAAGACACGGGCAGCATTATTCTTGTAAATGTAAACAAACTTGTTTGTCTTAGCGATTGGCTGAACAAGAAGTAGGACTGACTGGACTCTAAAGTTTTACATTGTTTTCTTTTTGAGTCCACTTACGCAACAAAAAATATCTACATATGCAAGTTGCACTTTAATGATAAAGAGATTGCACTGCAGTACTTTATATTTTACAGTGTAAATATTTGTAATAAAACTATATATAGTGAGCACTGTACACTTCGTATTCTGTGTTGTAATTGAAATCAATATATTGAAATGTAGAAAAACAAAAATAAATTTAAATTGGTATTCTATTGTTTAACGATGTGATTAAAAGAGATTAATCGTGATTTTTTTAAAGTTAATTGTGTAAGATAACTGCGATTAATTGACAGCCCTAGATTTGAATTTTTCTGTCACATGCAGGACAAGCTGGAATATCTGTGTCTATTGGGTTTCCGGGAAACCCAAAGCCCGCCCCATGCTAACGCATCCCCCCCTCCAGCCTAAGGGGAGGTTCCACAGGGCCTCAGAAACCCACTAATTGTGGGGGACAACTAATAAACGAACAGGGACAGGAGTGCGGTCAAAGGGTCATAAGAAGGGAGCCTGACGGGGACACTGAGCAGAGAAGCCCGGACAGCCCCCACTGCTCCTCGAAGGCGTCAAGGGAGCCAGCGGATGCCGCCAGAGGAACTCTGCCCGGATACGTGAACGGACTAAAGATCGGAACAAGCCCCACAGTCGCAGGAGCCTGTGAAATGTGCTGTGAAATGATTTCCTGTTCTGGACATGTCCCCAATTGCCCTTTTTGCCCTAACAGGCTGCAGCGCAACATCCATGTTTTGCTCCAGCTCATTTCCCGTCCTCCCAGGGGCCGGGGAAGGGAAATGGCTGCGTTGGAGCCAGTTGAGGGAGGGATTATCAGGGAGTTGCTGGCGGGTTCCCTTGTCGAGGAGAAAGGGCAGTAAATACATAGGGGGTGGGAACTTCCAGGAAGGTTGGTCTGGGTGGGAGAGGGCAGGAAATCCCCAGGGTGGGGGACAGGGAGTGACAAACCTGCTGGGATTTGTTTACTGTGAGGCTCCAGCATTTCTCAAATGAGGCCACCAGGGGCTTTTAATTGTGGCCACAGCCTCCTGGGCTGTAATTGAGGGAGTGCGGTGGGGCTCAGGCTTCTGCTCTGGGATGGTGGGCGGCAGGCTCAGTCAAGATACATGGAACGTAGGCTGGGTGGAGAGAAGTCTGTGTAACTCATCCAGTTATTGATATACATGTGACACGAATATTACCAATCTGTGTTCCCCCCCACACACACAGACACACACAACCCAGCCCCTCCAAACACACTTCTCCCATACATACCCTCAGTCTGGAAATCATTTGTCTCTGATTTTGTTTAATTGACTCATAACACAAATTAGAATCCCATCTTTTAAATCAATCCTCTAGCAAGACAAAGAAACTTACATCTGTACGACTCAGAAAACACTCCCAAGATATTTTAACAATATGTTGTCATGAAGAAACCAAAGTGCTAAAGAGGCCTGATTTTTTTAACTACTTTAAAAAAATCTTCTCAAATCAGCATCTTTAGAGTGAAACTTTTTCTGCTTTTCTAACCGTACAGTTTTCCCCAAAAGGAGAGGCACTGGTCCTGGAGACACTGCAATACCAGGTCAATGCATGGGGTGGAGACGAGCAAGCTCCTATTATGCCATCCCCTTGTTTCATAAAAGTCAATTTTAATATACATGTCCTCACAAATAAAGGCGACCTATCAAGATATCTAAACTGATAACGATAACATGACACACTACGCTATTGATCTATAGCTCCAAGGAGCTGAGAAGCGATGCTGAGTTAGTCTCGAGATGCTAGCGCAGTCGCGCTCTTACTTTGGTGTCCCCCCACCTGCTGATACTACTATCAGCACACGAGGAGCAAACCAGACATGCACCAAACACCATTCCCGACTACTTTGGATAACTAGGTAAACCCCTCGAAGCATAGGCGGCAGGAGAGTATTTGTTTAGAAATGTTTTTGGTGGGGCCCAAAATGGTAGGTGCACCCCCCCTGCTCCCGCCCTGTAAGCTGATATAAAATGAAGCTACAATGCGTCAGTGCCACAAGATTACAAGGGTCAATTAAAAGTGGAAAGTTCAGAAGCACGCACTTGCCTACTGCAATATACAGTATTATATTTTGTTGCCACCTGTTGTGATGAAGTGGGAATGTTCTTAATATTTTCTCTGAATACTCGTGTGGGTGCCTCAGTTTCACCCTGCAAGATGCCAACCTGAAGGTGTTGGGAACAAACGAGATCAGGTTTGGCCTTCCTTGTCCGGAAGAGAGAACAGAGGCCAGAAGGAGGGACGTTGTGTCATTTTGGAGCTGGCTGGGGAAATGGGGAGAGACCCAGAATCTTGGTTCTGGGCTCCCCACCCCCCAAGATGGACCTGACAGAGGGGTTCTGTTTTCCTGTACCATCAAGCTCTTGATTAAACTGTGTGTCCGTCATCTAATAAACCTTCTGTTTTACTTGTCTGTCTTGAGGAGTCACATCTGGACTGTCGGAGCTTGGGTGTGCAGGGACCTCTGGTTGCCCCAGGGACCAGCTCTGGGCAGACTCGCTGTGGAAAAGTGCATGATGTGGAAGGGCATGCTGAATGCTCAGAGGTCCTAGACCCAGGGAAGGTGTAAGCTTCTTTGCCCTGGAGACAGTCTGCTCAGAGAGCGGAGGCTCCCCCAGAGTCTTTGTATGGAGTTGTTCCAAAGCATCCCAGCATCCCCCTTCCACACCATGTGCTTCCCAGAAGGTCCGCACAGGCACTGACACTCCCCCTCCTCTGGCCTTTGTCTCTTTTCCAGGCATTAGGATGCCACCCGATCTCTCTGTTCTCCCAACACCTTCAGTTGGCACCTCTGCAGTCAAGAAGTGGCCCAGGCCCATCATTTGCCAGGAGACAG
>NW_025423268.1:929334-970236 GCF_020497125.1 Mauremys mutica | reverse complement strand
AACCCTTAACCCTCCCAGTGTGCGTGGGTGCGCTGGGCCCCATTACAATCCCCTCTGTCGTACCCCCCATGAGGGATCCTGGTGGATGTGGGTGTTCTCCACGCTTACTGGGTGGGTGTCTGGTGCCCCTGTGCCACTCCTGGTTAATAGTGGAGTGTTGTTGGGGTGTCCCCCACACTCCATTAAGCGATTCCGTGTTGTTGCGGATGGCCCCCATTCTTCTCATTACGAATGGTGCACACGGAAGCATATGGGTGTGTCCCCCACCCCATGAAACTAGCTCCCATGTATGGTTCCCCTGCTCCCCATCCACGGCCTCTGTGGGTGTCTCGGTTCCCCTTTTCAAGATTCCGTGTGCAGGGCGGGCGTCCCTCCCCCCAAGTCAGAAACCCCAGCATGTGGGGTGCTCCCATCCCCCCTCCAGGCTCTGCGGGGGGGGGTGGGGTCTTAAATAGAGACCGTGTCTCACTGTCTTTGCCCAGTCTATGCTGCAGGGGGGCTACTCACAGGCACTACCCCCATCTACTGATCAGCATGGGAGTTTTGACTCTGCTACTGTTTCCGACCTGGGCCGTGGTTCATCCCTCCTTAGTGCAACCTGGAGACCCTGAGCTTTCCCAGGGATCACCATATTGATAGCTGAAGAACGTCTATACAGACAACCCAATCGGGCACAGCCCCCTGCAGCCCAGAAACTCCTGAGCTTCATGCGATCCACCGGCCTCAGCCTCCCCAGGAGCTGGAGATCAAACAGGCAACCGAGCCAGGGAGCCCGGCTTATTTTGCTGGCCTGGCAGCTGGAGCTTTAAACTCTGCTTTGTGAGCTCTGTGCCTTGGCCAGACGGGGACAAGCCTGGAACTGGGGAAATGCTCCTGCTCCCCCCGTCCCCGTCTCCATGTCGTAGCTGCAGGCGCCCGCTGTCCTGCCAGGTAAGATCCCGGATGTTTTCAGGTGCCTCATCCCTTCCCCCCCCCGCCCAGGAGCCCAGGTTGTCCGGGTACCTTCTGCCCCCCATACAGAATCCTGGATGTGTGGGTGTCCGTCCCTCTGCCAGAAGGACTCCCGGCGTGTGGATGCCCTTGTCCCTCTCTAGAAGATCCTGGGTGTGTGGGTGCCACTCTCCCTCCCAGTAGATCTCTGGTGGGTGGGTCCCCAGGGTGTGAGTGCTCCCATCCCCCGATACAGGCTGGGGGGGGTATAACTGGCTCTCCCTGTCCTGCCCAGGCTGTGCTACAGCAGCTGTTCACAGGGCAGCCACCCCACTGTCACCCTGCAGCTTTAACCTGCTCCAGGGGTGACCTGCTTCACCCTCCTGTGGGAGCCTGCAGACCCCGAACTTCTCAGAGTCACCTGATTGATGCCGAGCTTAGCACAGACACCGGCTCAGCATGGCAGGGTGCAGCCCTGACCATAGGCGCAGGTTTGTATAATTTTTGGTGGGACCCAAAATGGTGGTGCCCCCCCACTCCCGCCCTGTAAGCTGATATAAAATGAAGCTACAACACGTCCAGTGCCACAAGATTACAAGCTTGGAGAAGGGGTAGGGGGTTCCAGGGGCCAGTCAAGGGACAAGGAGCAGGGGGGTTGGATGGGGCAGAGGTTCGGAGGGGCAGTCAGGGGACAGGCAGCAATTGGATAGGCATGGGAGTCCAGGGGTTTATCAGGGGACAGGTAGGGGGTGGGGTCCTGGGGGAAAGTTGGGTGGGGTCTCAGGAAGGGGTAGTTGGGGACAAGGAGAAGGGAGGCTTAGATAGGGGCTGGGGTCCCAAGGGGCAGTTAGGGGCAGTTGTCTCAGGAGTGGGTAACGGGGGACAAGGACCAGTGGTGCATAGATAGGGGGTGGGGGTCCTAGGAGGCAGTTTGGGGCAGGGGTCTGGGGAGGGGGCAATCCGCGGCCTGGGGCGGGGATTCAAAGGGCTCTGAGCTGCTGGCAGCCACGGGGAGCCCTGAGCCCTTTAAATCCCAGCCGCCGCCCTCTGATTCCCAACTGCGGCTGGGATTTAAAAGGCTCTGGGTTCCCCGCCGCAGCGGGCAGCCCAGAGCCCTCTGATTCCAGCCGTGGCTGAGATTTAAAGGGCTCTGGGCTCCCAGCGCTTGCAGGCAGCCCAGAGCCTCTGATTCCCAGCCGCGGGCTGGGATTTAAAGGGCTCTGGGCTCCCCGCGGTTGCAGGCAGCCCAGAGCCTCTGATTCCCGGCCGCGGCTGGGATTTAAAGGGCTCTGGGCTTCCCAGCGGTTGCAGGCAGCCCAGAGCCCTCTGAATTCCCAGCCCGCGGCTGAGATTTAAAGGGCTCTGGGCTCCCCGCGCTTGTAGGCAGCCCAGAGCCTCTGATTCCCAGCTGCGGCTGGGATTTAAAGGGCTCTGGGCTCCCCGCGGGTTGCAGGCAGCCCAGAGCCTCTGATTCCCGGCCGCGGCTGGGATTTAAAGGGCTCTGGGCTCCCCGCGGTTGCAGGCAGCCCAGAGCCTCTGATTCCCGGCCGCGGCTGGGATTTAAAGGGCTCTGGGCTTCCCGCGGTTGGAGGCAGCCCAGAGCCCTCTGATTCCCCGCCGCGGCTGGGATTTAAAGGGGCAAAACCTAGCTCCAAATATTGGTGGAGCAGAGCCCCTGATTTTGAAATATTCCTGGGGCTTTAGCTCCACGAGCCCATATAAGTTGGCGCCCATGGCCCTGACCCCTGACAACCAGCTTCCCTCCGCCTCCTGCTGCACAAGCGAGGATCCCACGTGAGAGCCTTTGTGCCCCACGTGTCCAGCCAGGTCCGTTCCAGCTCCAGCTTTCAAACTCTGCTTGTGAGCTCCCATCTCCGGCCACACGGGGGCAGCACTAACGGCCTCATCTAAATTTGACCCTTCAGACCGCAGATTATAACCCAGCGGGCAGATTATAGCCCAGGAAGCCAAATCCTTCCCCAAACTGACAGCTGAAGCAGAAGATCCCCTTGGAAAGATCAGGAATTTTGCCTTTAAAAACAAGGAAAATGTGCATTGGTCTCTTCTGTCTACAGCGAGAGATTGAAGAAACTCAATTGATTTCATTGACTGGAGGTTAAGGGGGATTTAGTCACTGATTTTAAATTACACAGTTTTAAAAATTCCCAGAGGGGGGAATATCTGATTTGAAAGGGTTCTTTAATTCACCAGACAAAGGTTGAACACGACCCCCTTGGTTTGCAGTCAATGTCACAAAACGCCAACTGGAAATTACCATTTTTAGCCGTGAGGCTAATTATATAGTGGAAACAAGTTCTGCGCAGGAATTGGTTAATTCCCCATCACTGCCTGGTGTAAATCAAGACCGCAGCTCTTGCTGCAAGACACCTGGTGTGTGGGTGTCCCTGTTCCCCCTTCAGAACCTCTGGTACATGGTGCTTCCCGCCTCCCAGTTCAAGATCCCCATCATGTGGGTGCTCCCATCCAGGATCTCTGGTGGGTGTCTCTGTCCCCCACCCCATGAACTAGCTCCAGAGTGTGGTTTCCCCTGCGTGCCCCCATCTCGGATCTGTGGGTGTCTCTGTTCCCCTTTTCAAGATCCGTGTTGCAGGGGGGCGTCCCTCACCCCAAGTCAGAATCCCCAGCGTGCGGGTGCTCCCATCCCCCTCTGCAGGCTCTGCGGGGGGTGTCTGTATAAAAAGAGACCATGTCTCACTGTCTTGCCCAGGCTACGCTACAGGGGCTATTCACAGGTTGTGATCCCACTACTGATCAGCAGGGAAGTTTTGACCTGCTCAGGTTCAAACCCTCCTTAGGCAACCTGGGGACCCCAAGCTTCCCTGGAATCACCATATTGATGCTGAACTTAGTGTGGACACCCGATCGGCACAGCCTCCTGCAGCCCAGAACTCCTGAGCTCAAGTGATCCGCTGGCCTCAGCCTCCCCAGGAGCTGGATCACAGGCACCAGCCACGGAGCCCGGCTTGTTTTGCCGTCTGGCAGCTGGAGCTTTAAACTCTGCTTGTGAGCTCTGTGCCTTGGCCAGACGGGGACAGCCTGGAACTGGGAAATGCTCCTGCTTCCCCCTCCCCCGTCTCATGTGGAGCTGCAGGCGCCGCTGTCCTGCCAGGTAAGATCCCGGATGTTTTGGTGCCGCCTTCCCCCGCCCAGGTGTCCGGGTACCTCTGCCCCCCATACAGAATCCTGGATGTGTGGGTGTCCGTCCCTCTGCAGAGGTTCCCGGAGTGTGGATGCCCTTGTCCCCCCCTACAAGATCCTGGGTGTGTGGGTGCCACTCTCCCCCCCTAGAAGATCTCGGGTGCGTGGGTGGGTGCCCCTGTTCGCCCTTACAGCATCCCTGGTGCACGGGGGCCTCCCTCCGTCCCAACTCAGGGGCCCCAGGGTGTGAGCGCTCCCATCCCCCGATACAGGCTGGGGGGGGGTATAACTGGGTCTCCCTGCCCTGCCCAGGCGGTGCTACAGCAGCTGTTCACAGGGGCAGCAAACCCCACTGTCACCCTGCAGCTTTACCCTGCTCCAGGGGTGACCCATGCGGGTCGGGAGTGAGGGGCACCAGCAGAGCTGAGAGTCTGGAGGTCAGGACTGGGATAGCAGGGGCTGCGGGTCGGGAGTGAGGGGCAGCAGCAGAGCAGGAGGGAGACCAGGGGGCTGCGGGTCGGGAGTGAGGGGCACCGTCAGAGCTGGTGGACGCCTAAGGGGCTCCGGGTCGGGAGTAGGGGGCAGCAGCAGAACTGTGAGTCTGGAGTCAGGACTGGGATAGCAGGGGCTGCAGGTCGGGAGTGAGGGGCACCAGCAGAGCTGTGAGGCTGGAGGTCAGGTCTGGGATAGTAGGGGCTGCGGGTCGGGAGTGAGGGGCAACCGGCAGCGCAGTAACTGGGTAGCTCAGCGGGGAATCCAGGGGGATGCGGGTCGGGAGTGAGGGGCACCAGCAGAGCTGTGGGTGTGGAGATCAGGACTGGGATAGCAGGGGCTGCGGGTCAGGAGTGAGGGGCACCACTAGAGCTGGGGGGAACCCAGGGGCTGCGGGACGGGAGTGAGGGGCACCGGTAGAGCTGAAGGGAACCCAGGGGTCTGTGGGTCAGGAGTGAGGGGCACCAGCAGAGCTGTGAGTCTGGAGGTCAGGACTGGGAAAGCAGAGGCTGCGGGTCGGGAGTGAGGGGCACCGGCAGAGCAGTAACTGGGGAGCTCAGCGAGGAATCCAGGGGGCTGCGGGTCGGGAGTGAGGGGCACCAGCAGAGCTGTGGGTGTGGAGATCAGGATTGGGATAGGAGGGGCTGCGGGTCGGGAGTGAGGGGCACCAGCAGAGCTGTGAGTCTGGAGGTCAGGTCTGGGATAGTAGGGGCTGCGGGTCGGGAGTGAGGGCACCGGCAGCGCAGTAACTGGGGAGCTCAGCGAGGAATCTAGGGGCTGCGGGTCGGGTGTGAGGGCACCAGCAGAGCTGTGGGTGTGGAGATCAGGACTGGGATAGGAGGGGCTGCGGGTCGGGAGTGAGGGGCACCGGCAGCACAGTGACTGGGGAGCTCCGCGGGAAAGCCCAGTCGCTGCAGGTCGGGAGTGAGGGGCATCAGCAGAGCTGTGGGTCTGAAGATCAGGATTGGGATAGGAGGGGCTGCGGGTCGGGAGTGAGGGGCAGCAGCAGAACTGTGAGTCTGGAGGTCAGGACTGGGAAAGCAGGGGCTGCATGTCGGGAGTGAGGGGCACCGTCAGAACTGGTGGACGCCTAAGGGCCTGCGGGTCGGAGTGAGGGGCACCAGCAGAGCTGTAGGTGTGGAGATCAGGATTGGGATAGGAGGGGCTGCGGTCGGGAGTGAGGGGCACCAGCAGAGTTGTGAGGCTGGAGGTCAGGACTGGGATAGTAGGGGCTGCGGGTCGGAGTGAGGGGCACTGGCAGCGCAGTAACTGGGGAGCTCAGCGGGAAATCCAGGGAGCTGCGGGTCGGGAGTGAGGGGCACCAGCAGAGCTCTTGGTGTGGAGATCAGGATTGGGATAGGAGGGGCTGCGGGTCGGGAGTGAGGGGCAGCAGCAGAACTGTGAGTCTGGAGGTCAGGACTGGGATAGCAGGGGCTGCGGGTCAGGAGTGAGGGGCACCACTAGAGCTGGGGGGAACCCAGGGGCTGCGGGTCGGGAGTGAGGGGCACCGGTAGAGCTGAAGGAAGCCCAGGGGTCTGTGGGTCAGGAGTGAGGGGCACCGACAGCACAGTGACTGGGGAGATCTGCGGGAAGCCCAGTCGCTGCAAGTCGGGAGTGAGGGGCACCAGCAGAGCTGTGGATCTGGAGATCAGGACTGGGATAGGAGGGGCTGCGGGTCGGGAGTGAGGGGCAGCAGCAGAGCAGGAGGGAGACCAGGGGGCTGCGGGTCGGGAGTGAGGGGCACCGTCAGAGCTGGTGGACGCCTAAGGGGCTCCGGGTCGGGAGTAGGGGGCAGCAGCAGAACTGTGAGTCTGGAGTCAGGACTGGGATAGCAGGGGCTGCGGGTCGGGAATGAGGGGCACCGGCAGAGCTGGAGGGAGACTAGGGGGCTGCGGGTCGGGAGTGAGGGGCACCAGCAGAGCTGTGAGGCTGGAGGTCAGGACTGGGATAGTAGGGGCTGCGGGTCGGGAGTGAGGGGCACTGGCAGCGCAGTAACTGGGTAGCTCAGCGGGGTATCCAGGGGGATGCGGGTCGGGAGTGAGGGGCACCAGCAGAGCTGTGGGTGTGGAGATCAGGACTGGGATAGCAGGGGCTGCGGGTCATGAGTGAGGGGCACCACTAGAGCTGGGGGGAACCCAGGGGCTGCGGGACGGGAGTGAGGGGCACTGGCAGCGCTGTGAGTCTGGAGGTCAGGACTGGGAAAGCAGAGGCTGCGGGTCGGGAGTGAGGGGCACCGTCAGAGCTGGTGTACGCCTAAGGGCTGCGGGTCGGGAGTGAGGGGCACCGGCAAGCGCAGTAACTGGGGAGCTCAGCTAGGAATCCAGGGGGCTGCGGGTCGGGAGTGAGGGGCACCAGCAGAGCTGTGGGTGTGGAGATCAGGATTGGGATAGGAGGGGCTGCGGGTCGGGAGTGAGGGGCACCGGCAGAACTGTGAGTCTGGAGGTCAGGACTGGGATAGCAGGGGCTGCGGGTCAGGAGTGAGGGGCACCACTAGAGCTGGGGGAACCCAGGGGGCTGCGGGTCGGGAGTGAGGGGCACCGGTAGAGCTGAAGGACCCCCATGGGTCTGTGGGTCAGGAGTGAGGGGCACCGGCAGCACAGTGACTGGGGAGCTCCGCGGGAAGCCCAGTCGCTGCAGGTCGGGAGTGAGGGGCACCAGCAGAACTGTGAGTCTGGAGATCAGGACTGGGATAACAGGGCTGCGCGGGTCGGGAGTGAGGGGCACCTGCAGACCTGTGCGTCTGGATGTCAGGACTGGGATATCAGGGGCTGCGGGTCGGGAGTGAGGGGCAGAAGCAGAGCTGTGGGTCTGGAGATCAGGACTGGATAGCAGGGACTGCGGGTCGGGAGTGAGGGGCACCAGCAGAGCTGTGGGTCTGGAGGTCAGCACTGGGATACCATCCAGCCTAATGGTAAGCGCTGCCCAGCTGAGCCCATGGCCAGTACGTCCTGCTCCACCCACGACCAGGCTGGGAGCCAGGACTCCTGGTTCTTCTCCCCAGCTGTGGCAGGGCAGTGCAGGCTAGTGGTTAGAGTGGGGGGTTGGGAGCCAGGGTATCCGGGTCCCACCACTGGCTCTGGGAAGGGAGTGGGGGCGAGTCGTGGTGCCCCCCCCAGCTTGAAGTGGTTTCCATCCTGTGCAGGGTTTATAGGTTTGTTCACTGGCTCTCAGCACCTCCCACTATACAAATTGTCCCAGTGCCGCTGGGTCTAGTGGTTAGAGCCGGGGAGGCCGGGAGCCAGGCAGGGGCAGTGGGTATAAGGGGCCCGGGGAGGCACCTGGCCTGTGCTCCACCCAGAGGCCCTGCTCCCACTCGTCCTCTCCCCCGCAAGGCCCCATCCTCACTTCGCCCTTTCCCAAGCTCCATCCGGCCACATGGGGCCGTGGGGGAAGGCCGGGGGTGCCATCGGCAGAGAGGCAGGCGGGGGGGGCGTTGGGGTGGGGGCGAAGAGGCACAAGTGGCAGGGCCTGGGGGAAGAGACGTGAGAGGTGGGCGGGGGGGTCAGGGAGTGGAACAAAGGGGTCCTGAGGGGGGCGTGTGGGCGGGGCTGGAGAGGGTGTGTGGGCGGGGCTGGAGGGGGCGTGTGGGCGGGGCTGAAGGGGGCGTGTGGGCGGGGCTTCAGCAGGAGGAGGCTGAGTGGCAGCAGGCCTTGGGGCAGGGCCACAGTCCGGGCCCGCCCAGCCTCCCCCAATGCAGGAGTCCCAAGCTGCCCATGGAGCCAGGACTCCTGGGTTCTGTTCCTGGCTCCCACAGACTCCCAATCGGAGCTGGCGCAGCCCATCTCGCCCTCCCTGGTGCCTCGGTTTCCCCCGTGTGAGCCGGGTCCCGGTGTGAACGGCTGCAGCGCCGTGGAGAATCTCGTCCCTTCTCCTGGCGGCTCCTTGGTAGCCCTGGGGAAGCAGCCAACTGCTGCAGCCCCTGGCTCCCGTCTGGGCAGCCCGGGGTGGGGGTGGGATCTGGGCAATGGGAAGCAGGAATCCCCCCTTCCCCCACCCCACCCCGGGGACATGGGGGGAGGCTGGTGCTGCGGGGGCAGGGAGTCCTGCAGCCCTCGCAGGGGAGAAGGGGCAGGTTCCCGGCTTGGCTGCTGATGGGGACGGGGTGGGGGGCACTGCTGGACTGGGGGCTCCCCCCAGCGGGGCTGGAGATGGAGCACGGCCTGCTGGGAGCCGACGTCTCCTCTGGATGGGGGAGGGTGACACTGGCCAAATTGTGGGAGCCCCTGTCCCCCCCCCAGACAAGGGAGGGGCCTCTCAGCCTTGCCGGCTCGTCTCTCTTTCCCCAGGATCGGCCCAGCACCTGGCCTGGCCCAGACCCCCCTTCCTCAGTGCCAGCAGCTGCCCATTGTGGGGAGTGGAGCGGCCGGGGGGTGGGGGCCTCTCAAGCCCCCCCCGGGGAGCAGGGCCGGGGCACTGGGGGGCAGAGGCTGCGATGGGGGGAGGTGGGGTTGGAGAGATGTCGGGGGGTGAAGCTGGGACTCAGGGGGGGAATGGGGCAGGCTGCAGGGAGGAAGTGTGGGGGGGCCACCGGAGGGGAGCTGGGGGGCTGGGAAGCTGCGGGGGGGACACAGCCGGGGGGGGTAGTGGTGACACCGCAGGGGGGGCTGCTCAAGAGGCAGTGGGCTGGGGGGCAGGGCGGGAGCTCGGACAGGGGGGGGGTCAGGCTATTGCGGGTCTCCCTGTGAATGGCACCAGACTGCAGGGAACCCCACGGCCGGCAGCCCCCCTGCTGGGGGGTCTGGTCACTGCAGCCCCCCCCCGCTGCACCCTGCTGGGGGGTCTAGTCACTGCAGCCCCCTCCCCCCCGCTGCACCCTGCTGGGGGGTCTAGTCACTGCAGCCCCCCCCGCTGCACCCTGCTGGGGGCTCTGGTCACTGCAGCCCCCCCCCGATGCACCCTGCTGGGGGCTCTGGTCACTGCAGCCCCCCCCCGCTGCACCCTGCTGGGGGCTCTGGTCACTGCAGCCCCCCCCCGATGCACCCTGCTGGGGGCTCTGGTCACTGCAGCCCCCTCCCGATGCACCCTGCTGGGGGCTCTGGTCACTGCAGCCCCCCCCCGATGCACACTGCTGGGGGGTCTGGTCACTGCAGCCCCCAACCTCACACTGGAACTGGCGGGGGGGGCAGGTTTCTTCTTGCGCTCCCATTGGTCAGGGCTCTGCCTCCTCTTCCTATTGGCTGTCTCGGGAGAGGCGGAGCTTCCGAGAGGGCGTCACGTGGCCTTGAGGCGTTCGCGAGGCGGCTCCTGAGCAGCCCCAACACCCCCCCGAGCTCCCCCTCCCCCAATGCCGCCCCTCCCCCTCTCTGCCCCCGCCCCCAACCCCCCCCGAACTCCCCCTCCCCCAGTGCCGCCCATCCCCCTCTCTGCCCCGCCCCCAACCCCCCCCCGAGCTCCCCCTCCCCCGATGCCGCCCATCCCCCTCTCTGCCCCGCCCCCAACCCCCCCCCGAGCTCCCCCTCCCCCAATGCCGCCCATCCCCCTCTCTGCCCCGCCCCCAACCCCCCCCGAGCTCCCCCTCCCCCAATGCCGCCCATCCCCCTCTCTGCCCCGCCCCCAACCCCCCCCCGAGCTCCCCCTCCCCCAGTGCCGCCCATCCCCCTCTTCTGCCCCCGCCCCATCACCCCCCCGAGGCCCCCTCCCCCAGTGCCGCCCATCCCCCTCTTCTGCCCCAGCCCCAAACACCCCCCCGGGCCCCCTCCCCCAGTGCTGCCCGTCCCCCCTCTGCCCCGCCCCCAACCCCCCCCGCTCTACCCCGTTGGCGGCCATGCCCCTCTTCTGCCCCTGCCCCAACCACCCCCGAGCTCCCCCTCCCCCAGTGCCGCCCATCCCCCTCTCTTCCCCCGCCCCCAAACACTCCCCCGAGCTCCCCCTCCCCCAGTGCCGCCCATCCCCCTCTCTAACCCCCGCCCCCAAACACACCCCCAAGCTCCCCCTCCCCCCAGTGCCGCCCCTCCCCCTCTCTCTGCCCCCGCCCCAAACACTCCCCCGAGCTCCCCCTCCCCCAGTTCCGCCCCTCCCCCTCTTCTGCCCCCGCCCCCAACATCCCCCGAGATCCCTCGATGCCGCCCATCCCCCTCTTCTGCTCCCGCCCCCAACACCCCCCTGAGCTCCCCCTCCCCCAGTGTGGCCCCCCTCTGGCCCCGCCCCTAACCCCCCCCCGAGCTCCCCCTCCCCCTGTGCCGCCCATCCCCCTCTCTGCCCCCGCCCCCAACACCCCCCGAGCTCCCCCTCCCCCAGTGCGGCCCCCCCTCTGCCCCCGCCCCAAACACCCCCCCGAGCTCCCCCTCCCCCAGTGCCGCCCATCCTCCTCTCTGCCCCCGCCCCCAACACCCCCCGAGCTCCCCCTCCCCCAATGCCGCCCATCCTCCTCTCTGCCCCCGCCCCCAACCCCCCCCAGAGCTCCCCCTCCCCCAGTGCTGCCCATCCCCCTCTTCTGCCCACGCCCCCAAACACACACCCCCAAGCTCCCCCTCCCCCAGTGCCGCCCATCCTCCTCTCTGCCCCCGCCCCCAACCCCCCCCGAGCTCCCCCTCCCCCAGTGCCGCCCATCCCCCTCTTCTGCCCCCGCCCCATCACCCCCCCGAGGCCCCCTCCCCCAGTGCCGCCCGTCCCCCCTCTGCCCCCCCCCCCAAACACCCCCCCGAGCTCCCCCTCCCCCAGTGCCGCCCATCCCCCTCTCTGCCCCCGCCCCAAACACACCCCGACACTGCTCCTGGTGTTGGGAGGGGAACAGGAGAAAGGACAAAAGAAGCAAGAGACAAAGAGAAAGGAGGGAGGGAGGGATGGAGGAAAAGGTGAAACAAAAAGGACAAACCCTAATGTCCCCAGTGATTCTATGGGACATAATCCCAAGTGTGAAATAAAATTCTGCCTCCTTAAGCTCGTCTTTTCCATGCCTAGAATTCAACTGTCACCAGATGGATCAGACTGAACAGGTTTCAAACCTCCAGGAGGCTCTTACCTTCTAAACAGGGACGGCTGTTTTCTAGTAAAATCAGGAAAAGGGAAGGAGAAAACTCGGAAGAGGTTCCTCCTGGCGCTCACGTCCGTGAACCCGAATACTCTCTCAGTCCTCAAAGAGAGACCTGGAGAAGGAGACTTGCTGAAGCGAAGCCATAGGGGTCTCTGAGGTTTCCCTGGCCACTCGCCCCTGTCCTGCCTGGCTGATGTCAGCATCTCTCTGTGAGGTCACCACCTCCCCACCACCTTTGACCAATAGTCTGAGGTCCTGCAAAAAGCCTTTGTGATGTCACTGCCACACCCCTCCCTTGCTGTGCTAATGTCCTGCCCCTGCCCAGGCACTGTGGAGGTTTGAGCTACTCCCTGTGGATCACCCCACTCAAGGAGCATTCGTTCTAGGAAACAAGCCGGATAGACAGGAAAACATCAGACGCTGCTCCCAATGCTACACTCCGTTTTTCAGAAATTAGTCAACTTTATGGCCAGAAGAGACCATTAGAGCATCTAATCTGACCACTTGAGGATCACTTGAGCTGCAGTCAAGCACTCTACCACTGAGCTATACCCCCACAATGACCTGAGTATGGAATCGTGATCTCCAGGACTTTGAAGGACAGACCCTGCTTCATCGAGGTCCTTTGCCATTCCCAGACCACAGGTGGTTTTAAAAATGGGGTTTGATTAAACTTCTTAAATGTGGTAAACACCACAGCTTGCACACCCACCAATATAGCTTCTCCCACTGACATAGCTGCCACCTCTTGCAAAGTGGCATAACTGCACCCACAGGAAAACTCTCTCCCCTCAGCATAGAGCAGTGGTTCTCAAACTGTGGGTCAGGACCCCAAAGTGGGATGTGACTCTGATTTAATGGGGTCACCAGGGCTGGCATTAGACTTGTTGGGGCCTGGGGCTGAAGCCAAATGTCTGAACCCCACCACCCAGGGCTGAATCCCTCAAGCTCTGGTTTTGCCCTCCCCTAACTGGGGCAGGGCTCAGGCTTTGTTTCCTCTGCCTCTGCCCAGTGTGAAGGGGCTTGGTCCCTCTTTCCAGGGCCATGTAGTAAGTTGTTTTTTTTTTTTGGCAGAAGGGGGTTACAGTGAAAGGAAGTTTGAGAAACCCTGGCATAGAGCCTCTGAATATGTCTAGACTTGGCTCCCTGTGGCAGATCAGACACTGAACGTGCAGCCATGGAGACACCACACACCAGCCTTGCCCAGCAGGCAAGAATCAAACCTCCACAGAAAGACGCCTGTTGCTTTCTAACCCATCTCCCTAAGCCCTCAGCCACCACCACTTAACAAAGAGGCTTTTCTACACGATGGTTCTGGTCTCACTGAAGGGTCATTTCCAGTTGTTTGCTCAGACCAGCGTTAGGGGAAATGGTGCCCTGGGCAAAGCTTGTACTTTGGCACTTCCCCATTGCCCCTGGACGATCCCCACTCCCCCTTTACCGCTAGCTCCTGCACTCCCAACCCTTGCGCCTCCTTCACCCCTAACTCCTGCCCCCTCCTGTGCCCCCTTTGCCCTTAACTCCCTGGGCCACCAGCCATTGCCCCTCTCCTGCAGCCCCTTCACATGGCTCCAGTGCTGGGGCCCCGCACTTGTTCTCCCTTTCCCTGGGCTTTGGCATCACTAGCCCCTGCTTAGCGAGTAGGGTTCAGTGGTCCCCAAAATGTGGGGCATGACTCCTAGGGGGACACAGAGGAACATTCATGGGGGCACCTCAGGGCCTGAGCCAGCCCCCATGGAGGGAGCAGCACTCAGCCCCACTCTGCCCCAGCTCTTCCCCAACCCCACCCTCAGCCTGGGCCTCTGGCTCCCAGCTCAGCCTCGACCCCCTTACCTCTGTCTGCACCCCTCTCCCCAGCAAGCAACAGCCCCACTCCCAGCCTCGGTTCTTGACTGCGGCTTCCGAGGGGCCACAGCCATGGCTAAGAGGGCACAGTGTGAAATGTTTGGGGACCACTGGTTTAGGGTGATGTTCTCAATCACATCTATGCAGTCCAATAAAAGCTATTTCTCACCCACTGACCCCTCCATCAGGACGGACTAGGTCTGTTCTGCTGCCCTTCACTCATGCAGGAAGGATAATAACGTTTCATTCCACTCAATCCTAAAGTGATTTGTAACCCGCCACCAGCCAAAACTGGTCATTTTGGGAAAGCGGCCCCATCATGCTGCATAGCTAGGCAGAGTAGGTGTGTCTATGCAAACACGGTCTGTTCCTGAAGTCTTTCCCCCAGCTCCTCACTAGATGTGAGGGGGGAGCTCATTCAGCCCCTGCTTCCGCTTAGTATTTAAAAACTCCTTATTGTCCCTAGCTCTGCTGACCTTAGATTTCTCCTCCTGTCCAGTTTTCTAACAGCTCAGATGAGGTGGCCGAGTGGTTAAGGTGATGGACTGCTAATCCATTGTGCTTTGCACGCATGGATTCAAATCCCATTTTCATCGGATGCGTTTAGTTTTCACCCCTCCTTTGTAGACAACCATCTCCCCCTTTGGTACAATGACAGATCAAACAATGTTGCTTCTTGCAAACAAAAACCTTCTCAGAAACTCAGAACTCCCTTGCTTTAAATAAAATGTCTAAATCCCAGATTTCTTTAAAAAAGAAATTCTCTAGTGCTGTATTTCTTAGTTTTTATCTCAAAAGGGAACATCCTCATCATCTCCCCCAAACACCCTGGGACCTGCCCAAATTATTAAAATACCCTCACCCCGAGCAAGGCCAGAGCAGTGAACCAGAGCTAGTGTCTAGGCCAAGCTGTTCTGAAGGAGGCAACTCCAACATTTTCTCCCTGCTTCCCTTGGCAAGGTCTGACTGAGAAAACAAAATTCCCCAAACTGAAAATTTTCTGCTGAAAAACTAATACTAGTCTGTTTGGGGACTTTGGTTTGAAAGTATTATTGTTATTATTCTCTTCTGATTTCTGAATCAGTTCAGTCTTTGTCCTCCAGGTGTGTTTCCAGCTGCTGAGTTGTGGGGGAGAGAGGCCAAGTCATGATGTCTCTTCCCCTCTTTCATAGTTTCTTCCAACTTGCTAGGAAGCTCCTTTGTTACCATGTGAGTCAAGCAGTGTCCATTGTCTCTGTGCTATCTCGGAGAAGTCTGCATTGTACACGGTTCCTGGGATAGTCTTTGGGATTGTGGATCCCTTCAACGGGCCAGCAGCGAGTCTGGCTCCTCCCTTGTCACACCTGAAAGGCTGGTGGGGGGCATTTCTCAACCTCATAACATATCTCAGTAAAACACACAGAGCAAAACTTCATAACTTCCCAACCAATGCGAGCACACACAATCCAACACGATATTAATCTTCAACAGATCAAGACTTTTGAAATGATACATCACAAGACAGACTTTGAACAACCCATGTCATCATTATATGAGAGTGGTGAATATGGGGCTTCCCGGTGCTGCTCTGAGCACAGCGTGCCACACCTGGGCTTCCATTGCAATGGAGACGTACCCTTAGAGTCCATCTCTCCTGGGATAAAGATGGCCCACACCTGACTCTCTGCCAATCCCCACTGGGCCCTGAGAAGTGTTGTTCGTTTTTGTATTCTATAAAGCAGAGAAGCAGATGAAGTTTTGCTCCCAAGGTGTGTGTGTGATTCTTTGGACAGGTCTACACTACAAAATTAGGTTGGTGTAATTACATTTCTTAGGCTGGCAATGCAGTTCTATCAAGCTAATACCGGTATAGATAGTGGCTCAGCTGTCAGAACTTTCTGGAGCTATGAAAGGGGAGGGGCCCAGCCTCTGTAGCAGGAATGCAGGGCAGGCGAGTTCACGACAGGCATGGTGGGATACTGGTGGAGGCCAGTTATGGTGATAAATAATGACCAGCAGCATTTACACTGACATTTGTCACTTTAAGTTTGCTGCAAAAAGCACTAGGCCTCTCGTCGAGGTAGTTTTATTTTGTCACCAAAACAGGGCAATTTTGTCGCCAGACGTGGTATTGCAGTGTGTGCACCAGCCAAAAACTGCTGACCGAGGGAGCGTTGTGTGTTTTTCACACATCTGAGCAATATAATGATGCTGAAGTAACCTTGTAGTGCAGACCTGGCCAAAGATTCACACACACAAACACACACACACACACACACACACACAGCTTGCAAGGAAAACCTCACCTGCTCCTCTGCTTTGCAGAATCCAAACACAAGCAAATCTTTTCAGGCCCCAGTGGGGATGGTAGGGAGTCAGGTGTGGGCAGACACTGTGCTGTTGCCACAGGCAGGCACCATGGCTTAGCTGGTTAAAGCACCTGCCTTGTAAATAGGAGATCCTGGGTTCAATTGCCAGTGGTGCCTTGTTGACTAACTCTTGGGCAACCTGGTATTGGCTACTGTGGGAGGACAAAACACAGTGCTCTTTGGTCCAGCCCAGTATAGTTGTTTAAAATATACTCACAGGCACTGATAACAGACTTACTGAAAGTTTGGGAGTTAAGAGCTGATAGGTCAGTGTTCCAGCCTGTCACAGATGATCCTGCTTCCTCTGGGACAGGGGCAGGTCTGGGCTCTCACACTGAATGGCTCGTTGTTGCTGAGAGAACCTGTGGGCAGCTCATTTAGTTTGCACCGAGGGTTGAGTCCTGCTTTGTGCACCGTGTGTGAGAATGAAAATCCTAAACCACCCTTTGAAATAACGAATGCAGCAGGACGTGTTATTGTCCCTGCCCCAAAGCAGACAGACCAATGGAGAAATGCCATTGAGTCCAGGGTAATACTCCACTGCCGTTCTACCTTTTTTGCTTGCTAAACTCCCTCCCAACCTTGAGGGCTCCCAGAGCCCGGTATTGAGCCTGAGCCGAGATGTCTACGCTACCAATTTACCACCCCACGGCCCTAGCCTGGGAGCTTGCACTGGCACGGGACAGCGCTGGGTGTTTCATTGCAGTATGGACATAGCCTAGCATTATGTCTACACTGCCATTAACACTCCCAAGTCACTATTCTCAAACCCTGGGTCAGCTGATTCAGGCTTGTGGGGATTGTGCTGCAGGGTTATAAAATTACAGTGTAGACACTTGGGCTTGAGCCCAGCCTCTGAGACCCCACGAGGGGTGAGGGTCTCTGAGCCTGGGCTCCAGTCTGAGACCAAATGTCTGCACTGCAGTTTTTAGCCCCACAACCTGAGCCCCAGGAGCCCAAATCAGATCATCCAGGCCAGCGGGATTTTATCACAGTATAGATGCCCTCTCAGGGTATGTCTACACTGCAATGTAAGCCCAGGGTTAGCAGAAGTCATGTCAGCAGCCCCAACACATTAACATAAACCATGAGGGAAAGACCCACTCCCCAAATAAGCTGGGCAGTGTCCTTCTCCCTACGATTTGTATGTCCGGCAACCAAAAGTCCTTTAACATGAGCCATCCCCTCTCTGCACCCCATTCACAGCTGTTGTCCTTAGTCAGTGCAAGCCCAGAGGTGCTTCTGTAGAGTTCACCTGCCATCCTGGGTGGAAAAGGAGGAAAATAAGAAGGCACCGTATGTCCCCTGCCTAGCAAGTGCTATTGCATTGAGGGTGAGTCCCTCTATCGGGGTCTGCCAAGCACAGTTGTGCTGCCCTCGATTCACACAACAAGGATAACAACCCTTTATTTCTCCTGCCCCTATCACATGGAGACTGGGAATCCAACACCAGCCACAAGTGATCATTTCGGCAAGCAACCCAACCTATTTCCAACATACTGTAAAATCCACATGCAGACTCATACATGAAACCTTGCAAGAAAATCTTCCTGAGGGGGTCTGAAGCACCTGCTGCTGGAGGGAAGGAGGGAGCCGTGGGTTGGGATTGAGGAGCACTGGGAATAGGAGGGGGCTGTGGGTTGGGATTGAGGGGCACTGGGAATAGGAGGGGGCTGTGGGTTGGGATTGAGGGGCACTGGGAATAGGAGGGGGCTGTGGGTTGGGACAGAGGAGAAGGGTGAAGAGGAGCAGGCTCTGGTTGGGAGTGAGGAGCAGTGAGCATAGGAGGGATTGAGGGTTGGGACTGAGGGGCACTGGGAAAAGAGGGGACATGGGTTTAGGCTGAAGAGCATCCTCGTTTGGGGATCCAGCAGGACAGGAGAAGGCAGCAGGTGATTCTAATTCCTTAGGGATATTCTGTGTGTGTGTGTGTGTGTGAGTGTGTGTGCAGGGGAGGAACATGCTCTATGCCCAGAGGCCTTCATTCCTCCAGGCTGTGAGGACAGAGGGGCTGTCAGGAAGTTGCCCCTTCAAACCCACACACAAAAAGGCCCTTCTGAGGAAAGGGAAAATCCTGCAGAGAAAAAGTAACATCAAAGAGGACTCAAGCAAGACAACTTAAGATCTTGGTGAGCAGTTTATCACCTGACCAGGGACTTGAACCCTGGACCCTAAGATTAAAAGTGTGATGCCCTGCCCACTGAGCTAGCCAGGCTCACAAAGCAAAAGAGCAAGTTGGTGCAGAGGAGAAACTAGTCAAGAAAACAAGAGCAGGAAACAATAGGGGAAACCTGCTGCTCTCTCTGGCCTGGTCGGGGGGCTGTGCCGATCGGGTGTCCGTACTAAGCTCGGCATCAATATGGTGATCCCGGGGAAGCTTGGGGTCCCCAGGTTGCCTAAGGAGGGGTGAACCAGCCCAGGTTAGAAACGGGGCAGGTCAAATCTCCCGTGCTGATCAGTAGTGGGATCGCGCCTGTGAGTAGCCCCTGCAGCGTAGCCTGGGCAAGGCAGTGAGACACAGTCTCTTTTTAGACACCCCCCCTCCCCTGCAGAGACTGGATGGGGGGATGGGAGCACCCATTGTGGGGATCCTGAACTGGTGGGAGGGAGGCACCATGGACCAGGGATCCCGAAACGCAGAACAGGGACACCCTCACACCAGGTGTCTTGCAGCAAGAGCTGCAGTCTTGATTTACAAACTGCAAGTGATGGGGAATTTACCACCTCCCTTGCCGAGCTTGTTCCACTAGATAATTAGCCTCACGGTTAAAACATGGTCATTTCCAGTTGGGATTTTCTTACATCGACTGCAAGCCAATGGGGCCTTGTTCAGTCTTTGTCTGGTGAATTAAAGAACCTTTAAATCACATATCCCCCCCTCTGGGAATTTGTAAAACGTATTTAAACCAGTGATTAAATTGCCTCTTAGCCTCCAGTCAGTGAAATCAATTGAGCTTCTTCAGTCTCTCGCTGTAGACATTTTCCTTGTTTTTAAAGGCAAAAATTCTGATCTTTCCAACGGGAGCTGCTGCTTCAATGTTTAGTTTGGGGAGGGATTTGGCTGCACTCAGAGATCTGCCCGCGGGTTACAATCTGCGATCCGAAGGGTCAATCGCAAATAGCGTTTAGATGGGACCGTTAGTGCCGCCCCCGTGTGGCCAAAGATTAGAACTGACGAGCAGAGTTTACAGCTGGAGCCTGGGACGCTCCTGAACAAACTGGGCAAAAAGCCTCTCGCGTGGGATCCTCGCTGTGCAGCAGGAGGCGGAGGGAAGCTGATTGTCAGGGCTCAGGGCAGCTCCCTGCCAGGCTGAGCCGGTGTCTGTGCTAAGCTCGGCATCAATCAGGTGATTCTGGGAAGTTCGGGGTCCCCGGGCTCCCACAGGAGGGTGAAGCAGGTCACCCCTGGAGCAGGTTAAAGCTGCAGGGTGACAGTGGGGTTGCTGCCCCTGTGAACAGCTGCTGTAGCACAGCCTGGGCAGGACAGGGAGAGCCAGTTAGACCCCCCCAGCCTGTATCGGGGGATGGGAGCACTCACACCCTGGGGACCCACCCATCAGAGATCTGCTGGGGGGGAGAGTGGCACCCACACACCCAGGATCTTGTAGGGGGGGACAAGGGCATCCACACTCCGGGATCCTCTGCAGAGGGACGGACACCCACACACCCAGGATTCTGTATGGGGGGCAGAGGTACCCGGACACCTGGGCGGGGGAAAGAGGCACCGAAACATCTGGGATCTTACCTGGCAGGACAGCGGCGCCTGCAGCTCGACATGAGACGGGGGGCGGGGGGAGCAGGAGCATTTCCCAGTCCCAGGCTGTCCCCGTTTGGCCAAGGCACAGAGCTCACAAGCAAAGTTTAAAGCTCCAGCTGCCAAGCTGCAAAACAAGCTGGGCTCTGTGGCTGGTGCCTGTGATCCCGGAGGCTGAGGCTAGCGGAGCGCTTGAGCTCAGGAGTTCTGGGCTGCAGGGGGCTGTGCTGATCAGGTGTCCGCACTAAGTTCAGCATCAATATGGTGATTCCAGGGAAGCTTGGGGTCTCGAGGTTGCCTAAGGAGGTCAGAAATGGAGCAGGTCAAAACTCCTGGGCTCATCAGTAGTGGGGTTGCGCCTGTGAATAGCCCCTGCAGCGTAGCCTGGGCAAGACAGTGAGACACGGTCTCTCTTTAGACACCCCTACGCCACAGAGCCTGGATGGGGGGATGGGTGAACCCACACGCTGGAGAATCTGACTTGCACCCAAGCAACACGGATCTTGAAAAGAGGAACAGCGACACCCACAGAGCCTGGATGGGGGCAGGGGAACCACACACGGGAGCTAGTTCATGGGGTGGGGGACACACCCATATGCTCTGTTGCACCATTCTTAATGAGAAGAATGGGGGCATCCACACAACACAGATCCTTAACGGGCGGGGGGGCACCCACACAATTCACTATTAACCAGGAGGGACAGGGGCACCAGACACCCCCAGTAGCATGGAGAACACCCACATCCACCGGATCCCTCATGGGGGTAAGACAGAGGGGATTGTAATGGGGCCCAGCGCACCCACGCACCAGGGATTGTTAAGGGTTCAAGGACCAGGGACACCCACACACACTGAGATCACGGCCTTGGAGGAACGCAAACCCTCCACAGAAGGACCTGGTCTGTTCCATGATGGCAGCCCAGACTGGGTGCATCAAAGTCTCTTTTTATACAGCCACACCCCAGAGATCCTGACTAGGGGAGAGAGACACCCACCCACCAGAGATCCTTAATGGTCTAGGGTGCACCCACACACCAGAGATTCTTATGGGTGGGAGGAATGGAGACAGCCAGACACACTGAGATCACTTCCTCCAAGGAGCCTGGGCCAGACAGGGAGACACAGTCCCCCTTTACATATCTGCCAGACAACCTTCCTCCCACTCCCTCCACACAATGTTCTTATCTGGGGGTCAGACTAGCTGAGCTAATGGCCCCTTCTGCCCTTAAACGCCATGAAAACATTTCCCTGGTTTCTCCTTGTGCCTGACAGACACCACGGTGAGGGGCCCAATAGAAGATCCTGGACACAGCGCTCTGGCTCTTACTTTACTTGGGGATGTCAGTGCTTTCCTAGCAAAGCTGCTGCTAAAGCGCTGGATTTGGGGAACGGTTCGGCTCCGATTCAGAGATCTGCCTGTGGGGTGTGAACCTGCCACGAGGAGCGGGAAACGCAACCAGCAACGGGAGGCGTTGGCTGAGCTCCAGGCTGCCCCCGTGTGGCCAAAGCGTAGAACTGAGCAGCGGAGTTTAAAGCTGGTGCTGGGAGGGACCTGAACACGTGGGGCATGAAGGCTCTTCCGTGTAACGCTTGTTGGGTGGGCAGCTGAGTGTAGCTGATTGCCGGAGTTCAGGGCTGCACCCCAGGGTACTGAGCAGGTGTCTGTGCTCAGATTGGCCTCGCTATGATGGTTTCTGGGAAGTTTGGGGTTACCAGTCTCCCTAAAGGGAGGGGAGCCAGGCCAGAAAAGGAGGCTTTCAAAACAATGGTACGAATTGCCAGTGGGACGGACCCTGTGAAGAGACGCTGCAGCCCCGCCAGGGAGAGCCGGTCTCTCTTTATGCAGCCCCCCCCCCCACATTCCTCAGGACGGGGGTTGTGCTCAAAGATCTGTGCCCCGTGTTTTCACCTCCATGTGAAAAGCACAGTGCAAATAACCCTCAGCGCATCAGCTCAGTTCCAGGCTCCACTTCCACCGGCTCAGGCAAGATGGTGCAGAGGAGCGCCTGGGTGGCTGTGGGCCTGGGGAGGATGGCTTTTGATTTTTCAGCTTGACCGCTACGGGCAGCAAGGCCAAAAGTCAGATGGCCGACTCTCCCGTCCACCACGCTCATCAGGAGCCCTTAGTCGACAGGCTCAGAGAATGCGGGCATCGCCACCCACTACCTCTTGCATGCAAAGCGAGCGCTCTGCCGCTTGAGTTAATTCCCCACAGCTGGCCTGACTCTCAGGCACCGGGCAAAAAAAGGCAATGGGTCTGTGGCCTTAAGCAGAACACAGCCTGAAATGGGGGCAGGGGGGCGTGCTACCCAGAGCTGGGGAAGAGGGTCCGAGTCCCAGCCACGCTCCTTGGCACAAACACCAACGCTCCCTCCCTGGAGTGTGTCTGGGCTGAGAGTTAGCCCCTGAAACAAGCACCAAACTTCAGAAGACAACGCAGGGATAGATCACTTGACGATTGCCTGCTCTGGCCATTGCCTCTGAAGCGCCTGGCATCGGTTACTGTCAGAAGACGGGATAGTGGCCTAGCTGGACCATCGGTCTCACCCAGGAGGGCCATTCCTATCTTCACCACTTTCCTCTAACCCAAGCAAAGCCAGGAGCAGGCCCAGCTCAGCAACTCTAGCAGGCTCCCTGGCCCCTGGCCCAGCATACAGCAAAACGACCCTGCCTCCGCCAGGATAGACAGCCACCGACTCCCTCTTCCAGACCAACGCAGCCCTTCCCCGCTTTGGCTGTCTCCAAGCTGTCTGCGTGCTCTGCTCTGCTCCACGGCTGCCATGCTGCCTGAGATCAGGAGGCTGCCCGTGAGGTCTCACGGTCTCAGCTGAGCTGGTATCGCGTGCCACCCCGCCCATCTCCTCATTCCCTTCATGGACCCTGGGATGTGAGTAATTCTGTATTTGAGTGGCTCTCCCTCCCGGCCAATGAGCTTGGTGTAGACTAGCAGGGAGGGAGGAGGAAAGGGATTGTGCTCCAGTGAGAGCTCAGAAAGAAAGGTGCAGGTCCCCCACTAGAGCCCAACACAGCAGAGCAGAGCAGAGCAGAGCAGGCTGGAGAATGTGTGTATGGGTCTGACTACTTCTCCCATGCTCTTCCATTTGAGCTAACTTCCCCCAGCTGTCTCCAGCCTCCCAGTCAGCGCAAGGGGGAGAAGGGCCGGGGAGGAAGAGCTTTGTGCTCCGCAAGGGCTGGCTTTCTGGGAGGCCAAGCGGGGAGAGGGATGGAGGCCACTGGAGGAGCTGAGCCAGCTGACTGTCCATGGCTTCTAAAAGAAGGGCAAGAGACAGCCCCGCAGCTGCCTTGCCACTGGAGAATGCAGGCATTGATCCTGCTGCCTCTCGCATGCAAAGCGAGCGCTCTACCACTTGAGCTAATTCCCCTACCTTGGTAGGTGGTGTCTCGATCCATCCATTCGATAACGGAGGCCACATCGTTCCCCGCGCCAGCCAGTGACTCCTTCCAAAAGGGTCAGGCAAGACAGGGCTTGCCGTCGGCCGGCTAGCTCAGTTGGTTAGAGCGTGGTGCTAATAACGCCAAGGTCATGGGTTCAAGCCCTATGCTGGCCACTCCGGGAGGGAGAGGGTGGCTTCTGCTCTTTTGGCTGACTGCTAGGGGTGGCAGAGGCCAAAACCTGGTGGGCCGGGAGCGGGCAAGAGCCCTGCTGGGCACAGGCGCCGGGCAGCACCAAGCTCCTGACACCTCCTTGGGCTCCCCTCCCTGGGCTCCTCGCTCCACCTGCTGCCTGAAAGGAACTTGGAGACGGGTGAGCCCGGCCAGCTGCCTTCCAGGCTCATAGGAGGCCAGGCTTGAGCTGCACGCCCGCGAAGCCAAAATCGCAGGCCTGCCGGCTCGCCCCCATTGTCCACAGGCGGTTGACCTGATGGCCCGAATTCTTGCCGGCCGCCGGCTCCACCCAAATGTACCCGACGCCGGATCACGCTCCCCAGCCCAAGCCACAGAGGAAGGCTTAATACTCGGCACCCCAACCTAGGGGAGAGGCTTCACACTCCGCTGGCGCAGGGTGACCTTTGGGACTTCCCTGGACACCATCCTCCCACCGCCCACAGCCAGACCCCCCAAGCCCACCCCTCCGACAGGAAGGAGCAGGAGGACCACTCCGCCCAGGGGCACCATCACTCCAAGTCAGCTTCACTTGCTTTCTCTTCTACCCCTTTCCTGCCAAGTTATGCGCGCCTCACGGGAGCCAGCTCTGGGAAGACGCAGGCACTGCACTCTGACTGGCGCAAGCCAAACGCCCCACACCAAGAGTTTAGCACGGGCTCTTGAGGCACTGGAGGAACCCCATGCAGACGCACTGACGGAGCTAAGCTTTACGGCCAAGGGCCCTACCTGTGCAGAAAGCCAACTTGCTTGTGAAAAAGACTCCTCTTTCGGCTCCCCTTCCAAACTTCCAAATGCCTCCAAATGGGAAAACACACCCACTGAAACACCCAAACGGTCCTAACGCTGGGGCCAGGCGAAAAAGAAAAGCAAGGAAAAGATTTTTAAATGGCCACCCTGCCAGAGTCGTACAGCTCCGCAAGTGAAACCCATGGGAGGGACATTACACAGAAAAGGGGAATGGAAAGCTGCCCAAATTGAGATGCTGTGGAAAGCTACAGCCCCATCGCTACTCCTACTCTGCACACTTCTTGCAACAGCTGATGAACGGCCAGGTGCTTTTCACATCCAAGCCCACACCAGGGGAAGACCTTGAGAAGTTTCCCGTGGCTTGCCTGGTTCAGCTGGTCAGAGTGCGGCACTCGTGGAGGCAAGATGGTGCAGAGGAGCCCCTGGGTGGCTGTGGGCCTGGGGAGGATGGATTTTGATTTTTTGGCCTGACCGCTACGGGCAGCAAGGCCAAAAGTCAGATGGCTGACTCTCCCGTCCACCACGCTCATCAGGAGCCCTTAGTCGACAGGCTGGGAGAATGCGGGCATCGCCCCGTCATAGGTTTATTCCCCACTTCGAACTTTAGCATCCACAAGATGGGGACCTGCATGGGCCCCTCTCAACTTAAATCCCAGTTTCGATCTGGTAAAGCTGCCACCCTCTAGAAGTTCCAGTGTCTAGCACACGCCCTGTTCCCCCAAACCTTCCCTGGGGAACACAGATCCAAACTCCTTGACTCTTAACCCTACGGGAAATAAACCATTCCCCCACCTTCTTCCCCCTCTCCTAGTTGTTGGGAAAGATACCTTGATTCAAACTCCTTGAATCAAACAAAGAGGGATTCACTTTTCCCCCTCCACTTCCCCTGAAAATCCAAACAAGGGAAAAAATCAATCAGGTTCTAAAAAGAAAAGGATTTTATTAAAAGAAAGAAAGAAAGTACACTATCTCTGTAACACCAGGATGGAAAAACCACAAGGCGTGCTGCAGGATAGCCCCTCCCCACCAAAAAGCAGTGCCGTGACCCGGATTCGAAACAAGGTTGCTGCGGCTACGGCGCAGAGTACTAACCACTGTACGATCACGGCCAGGCGCTGCAGGTGCAGGCAGCAGCCCAGCGGAAAATGCTCAGCTCTGTGCTATCGGGGCGGCCACCTACCTCGCCGGCGGCCACAGGTCTTTCTCAAGTCTCCCCATTACAGTCACAGGTCAAATGCTGAGCAAAGGAAAAAAGACAGGAAGCCAATCCCATGCCTGTCCCTTTTTCTGTCTTCCTCCACCCCTGGACCAAGTCCCTCCCCGTTTGTCTGGGTCATTGTCCTCATGCCCCTGGCCAGCCTATTTCCCTTTGCCGCTCTGAAACGTGCCCCCACGTGCAGGCCCCGAAGCTTTGGCTAGGGCGAGCGTGTCTTTGCGAGGTAATTGTCTCTCTGGAGGTGAAAGCCATCAGTGCGGGGTGTGAAGGGAAGTGGCCGTAGAAGGAGAATGCAAGGCATGTGGTGGGCAGGCCAGGGATTTCTTTGTCCCCCCCTTCAAAAGGGGTCCCCCTCCCCGTCAGGGAATCGAACCCCGGTCTCCCGCGTGACAGGCGGGGATACTCACCACTATACTAACGAGGAAAGGGGCATGGTGAGTGGCCCCAGCTCCCATAGACCAGCTATGGTCAGCATACACCTACACTGTCGCGTGGGCCCCAGCAGGCAACAACACCCCTGGCCCTCTTCTGCTTCCCAAAGGCTTTGGCCGCAGCAACAGCCCTGGGAAAAGCCCTGGCCCTCCTCACCTGCCCTTGCCCAGCAGGACGCCTTTCCGGGCCTACACAGCTCCTCACACAACACCTTGCCCTCCCCTACCAGCTCAGCAGCACCTTTTTTCCTCTCAAAACCTCCTCTTGACACCCTCCCCCTTCCACACTTCACACTCACCTCATCACAAACTCATCCACGGCCCCTTTGGCTTCTCAAGCGCCTCTGGAGGGACGCAGCTTCCCAGGCACGCAGATCCTTCCCTTCAATGCGCACTGAACGGATATTCGAAACACAGCCCTTTCCAGGAGGGAATGCGCTGCTTTTGGACCCTGGCGCCCAGCAAGAAGTCCTGGGACTCTTTTTCTGACCGATGAACCCCACTGACTTGCCTTTAACAAGCAGAAACTAAGGACCGGCTGATGGCTCTCTTTGCAAACGGACGCCATCAGACTGAGCCACGAGGCGTGCTGCAGGATAGCCCCTCCCCCCAAAAAGCAATGTCATGATCTGGATTCGAACTGCGGTTGCTGCGGCCAGGGTGTTGCCGGCACAAAGGCCTAAGGCGACAACAACAGTGGTTCGTTGCCCGCTGTGCTTCGCTCCAATAAACACACCAAGGTGGAGAAGCAAAACAAAGTTTATTTGAGATCTCAAAGCAGGCACTAGGAGAAACAGTATCTCAAATCCAGCGCAACAAAAACAAGCAATTTTCCCTTTTTATATGTCAAGCTGTTTGTTAAAGCCTTTGTTTCATTCCCCCCTACCCCTCCCTTGTTAACTGCAGCTACATTAGGCATTACATTATAGCTTGTTAGAAAAGTTCTCATCCGCATGTTTATCTGTTGGCCTTGTCAGCTCAGGCACATGAAGACTTCTCCCCCTCTTATCACTATTTTTGCTAGTTAAACAGGACCGCAGCTGTCTGCTAGAAAAGCTGACTCTCACATATTCTGCTTTTAGGCTGTTAGCATTTAGGTTGGTTAAAGTTCACAAGATGGAGTTACTGTGGCTCACTTAGACCCAGAGCAGGGGGGCTTCATCGACACTCATGGTCTTCCACCCCCCCAAGTTACCTGGTAGCTACGCCCAGTGACACCAACAATTCCTCCTTTGAGAACACTCAACAACCTTTGGCAGAGTTTTCTCATACTCTGAAGACAAAAAGTGATTAAGTTCCATACAATCAGGGTCATCAATTAAGGGGCACAAGGGAACATCTGGGGAATGGGGGGTACAAAGCTTATGTATAAGTGCTTTACAGCAAGTGAGCAAAAGAAAGAGAACAAAACAGATTACAATACCTGTGAGCAGGAGGCGAACAATACCTCCCCCTAATCCCCCTAGATCAGGTAACCAACCCCAGAGGGAATCAAAAATAGTAGGTTCTGCTTCCTGGGCCTTCCACAGGTTAAAGGCCCGTTCAACTGACAGGATGTGCTTGTTAATATCCTGTGAAGATTCTGGGACATAAATACAACATTCGTCCCCAATAAGGGCACAGACCCCGCCCCGTGAGGCCAAAATATAATCTAGGGTCTGGCGATTTTGCAGGGATAATAACCGGAGTTGGTATAACTCAGAACTTATGCCTTTGTCTATGGCCAGGGTGTCATTGGCAAATTGAGTAAGGAATACAGAAAGTCTCTTATAAAGTTGGGCCATTCGCCCTACTCCATAAGAAGGGAGGAATATCATTCCAAACCTGTCTCCCTCACCGATGGGTTCAAGGGTAGCTCTCAGGGACCGGTAGTACCTGGGGCGACCTGAGGGAGCGTGGGCCACAACACAGAGGGGAGGGGCAAGGAATCCTTTATAGCAACTTCCATGCCACCCATGTGGGAGCCACTTGTAGGCATTACGGCCACACATAAAAAATGCCTGTCCATTAGCAACCAGCCCATTAATCCCCTGCTGGTGCTGGGTGGCAATATGAGGGGGCCAGTACTGGAGTCCTTCCCCAGTATCCTGGCCAGTGCTGTTGAGAAAGGGGATTGTAACATTAGTTGTTGGAGACAAGTAATAGTGACAGGAACTATTACCTGCAAACCAAAGGGCATTAGGTGAAGAAGGCTCCCTAAAACAAAGCAGACCTTGGGGTACAACCCGGAGTCTGATGGGGGTAGGTTTCTGTAAGAGGTTGCCAAAGGGTTGCCAGGAGCTGTTGGTCAAACTATAAAAGCGCTCCTGAGAACAATTATGGCTTAGGTTTCCTCCAACTCTGCCCGACATAAAAGGCTGCCGTATATTATAAGAAGTTATCAATATTTCCTGGCAAATATCAGACCAATTTTGGGGAATGGCACGCCAGGGCAGCCCCGCTGAATGATGGGGAATCTGGGCACATATCCAACAGTTGGAGAGATTAAACTCACGGGCAAAAGCAATTTTCAGGGCTTCATATGTATTGGTAGCCATATCTGTAGGGAGAGGTCCCCATTCTGCATGTGCTGTGGGTGTAACAGGAGGGAACAGAAGGAATACCTCTGTGACAAAAAAGAATGTTGTAAAAGACCCTAAACCTGAACCCATACTGGCAATTACAGCAACCCAAATGCCCAATGGATAAGAATGAAAGCCACCAAACAAAGCAGAAAATAAAAGGACCAGGACCAGAAATTAGGTCGGCCTTCTGTGAATAGATAAAACCAATGCTCAGGGTGCTCGTGGGAAGTGCGCTGTGGCTGTTCAGAGAGATCACAGGGCATTCCCAGCGACCCTTATTGTCTTTTGAATAGCAGTTTAAGTCCCAAATCGTCGCTAGAAGCTGCTTCTTTAGCAGGCTGCACAGTCCACTGTTCAGGAGCAGGCACTGCTTTTAGTCGAGAGTGATGAATCCAGTTCTTGTGTCCTTCGACCTTTGCCACCATGTGGGAAACAAGCAGGACGGTGTAGGGTCCCTTCCACTTCTCTTGGAGAGGCTCATCCTTCCAGGTCCGAACGAGTACAGAATCGCCTGGCTGCAAGGAGTGGACCGGGGTATCCAGTAGAGGAGGCTGTGAATCTTTGGTATACCTGTGAAGAGAAGAAAGAACAGCAGACAGAGAGCATATGTACTGAGACAAAAACCCGCAGCCTACCTCCCACTCCCCTAACAGAACCGGTGTACCATCCAGAGGCCATGCCCTTCCAAACATAATCTCGAAGGGACTAATCCCTAACCTGCCCTTGGGGAGAGCACGAATGCGGAGTAACACAAGGGGCAAAGCATCAGGCCACTTAAGAGAGGCTTCCTGGCAAATCTTAGAGAGGTGTCGCTTGAGTGTCTGATTAGTATGTTCCACTACACCACTGGCCTGTGGTCGCCACGGTGTGTGGAGCTTCCAGGAGATTTGCAAGACATCTGAAATCCTTTGAACAATTTGAGATGTAAAGTGTGC
Source organism: Mauremys mutica (assembly GCF_020497125.1). Taxonomy (NCBI): domain Eukaryota; kingdom Metazoa; phylum Chordata; order Testudines; family Geoemydidae; genus Mauremys; species Mauremys mutica. The sequence goes on along the minus strand of NW_025423268.1, from coordinate 941,215 downwards.
CCCATTGTCAGATTCCATCCACTCGGGGAGCCCAAAGCGGGGAATGATCTCCTTGACAAACTTAAGAGCCACTGTTTTGGCGGTGTTGTTACGACATGGGAAGGCTTCGGGCCATCCACTGAATCGATCCACCATGACGAGGAGATACCTGTACCCTTGGGTTCTAGGAAACTCAGTAAAGTCTATTTGCCACACCAATCCTGGGCCTGGGGTAGGTTCCAAGGTAGCTGGCAGCACTGGCACTCCTGGTCGAGGGTTATTCTTTTGGCAGAGTAGGCATTCAGCCTGTACCTGGGATGCTAGGGGTCTAAGTCAAGAGGTTAGAAAATACTTGCTCATGAGCTGAGTAAGAGCCTCCCTGCCTGCGTGGGTGGTTTGATGCAGTTTTTGCAGCACTGGTCGGATTAAGCCCTTGGGCAGGAGGACTTTTCCCTTTGTGGAGTAAAACCATCCCTCTTTTTCCTGGAGACCAAGCCTGTCAGCCAGGTTTCTGTCCTCAGAGGAGTACTTAGGGGCTGCAAGCTCACCTACTGATGGAATGAGGGCATGCATTTGGGCATTCTCCTCTGTTGGTGATTTCAGGGTAGCAGCACGCTTGGCTTCCCTGTCTGCTCTAGCGTTGCCCTTGGTTACATCCTGGTCCTCCTTCTGGTGAGCTTTGCAATGCATCACTGCTACTGCTGAGGGGAGCTGTACTGCTTCTAAAAGCTGGAGAATTTGAGACCCATGCTTGACCGGAAAACCCTGAGCAGTTAACATTCCCCTTTGTTTCCACAGACCAGCGTGAGCATGCAATACCCCAAAAACATATTTTGAGTCAGTAAAAATATTAACCCGTTTGTCTTTTGCCAGTTCAAGTGCACGGGTTAAGGCCACTAGTTCAGCAAGCTGGGCAGATGTTCCAGCAGGTAAACTCTCTGCTTCCACTGTATCGTAGAGGGTCACAACAGCATAGCCCGCCCTCCTTTGCCCATCTATGACAGCACTGCTCCCATCAGTATACCACTCACAGTCTGCATTTGAGAGCGGTTGATCTTTTAAATCTGGGCGGCTGGAGTATTGGGCATCTATGACATCCAGACAGTCATGTTCCTGCTTTTCTGTTTCTGGTAGCAGGGTAGCTGGATTAAGGGTGGGACAGGTTTGCAAGGTAACTTCAGAGTTCTCTAACAATTTTGCCTGGTACCGAGCCACCCGAGCCTGAGTGAGCCAGAGACCACCCTTAGTGTCCAGCAGGGCTTGGACCATGTGGGGAGTATACACTTGAACAGTTCCTCCCAGTGTTAATTTTTCAGCTTCCCCAAGCACCAGGGCCATGGCTGCGACCGCCCGCAAGCATGCTGGCCACCCCTTGGCAACTTGATCCAGTTGTTTGGAAAAGTAGGCTACAGGATGTTTCGAAGCACCTAACAGCTGAGTAAGCATTCCCAGGGCTACCCCTTTTCTCTCATGTACATACAGTTGGAACGGCTTAGAGAGATCCGGTAAACCCAGGACTGGAGCCTCCATTAACTTCCTCTTTAAGATTTTAAATGCCCTGTCCGCTTCTGGGGACCAGTGAAAGGGGTCATGATCCGCTCCCTTAACACATTCATACAGAGGTTTTGCCCACAGTCCAAACTCTGGGATCCACATTCTGCAAAAGCCTGCCATGCCCAGAAATGCCCTAAGCCTTTTCCGGTTGCTTGGGATAGGAATCTGGCAAATAGCCTCCTTTCTTTCGTTAGAGAGCTGCCGTTCTCCTTGCCTTATGTGAAACCCTAAGCACTGTACTTCTGAGAGGGCAATTTGAGCCTTGTTCCGAGCCACCCGGTATCCTCGGAGCCCAACAAAGTTCAGGAGGCTCACAGTGGCTTGGAGGCAAGCGGTTAATCCCACAGCCGCAATTAACAGGTCGTCTACATACTGCAGGAGGAGGATCCCGTCCGGAGTATTCCACTCCTGCAGGTCTTTGGCCAGTGCCTGGCCGAAAAGCGAAGGGGAGTTTTTAAATCCCTGTGCCAACACAGTCCAGCAGAGCTGTTTTTTAACCCTTCCAGTGTCTTCCCACTCGAAGGAGAAAATCTCCTGAGATTGGGTATCAACTGGAATTGTAAAGAAAGCATCCTTCAAATCTAGGACTGAAAAATGGGTATACTGCCCCCCTATAGAGGCTAACAGTGTATACGGATTTGGAACAAGGGGGTGCAGAGTCTTAACCCACTCATTGACTGCTCTCAAGTCCTGTACCAGCCGATACGTCCCATCGGGCTTTTGCACGGGCAGGATGGGGGTGTTCCAAGCTGATTGGCATTCTCGTAGTACCCCATGCTCTAGGAATCGAGCTATAGTCTTTTGCAGTCCCTCTCTGGCTTCCCTTTTAATTGGATACTGTTTGATCCGCACTGGGCTTTTTCCTGGGAGGAGTTGAACCTTAACAGGGGTGTGATGGGTTGTCCTTCCGGGGACCCCTGATGCCCAGGCAAGGGGATACACCTGGTCCTCCCACTGGCTCCACTCTGGGGCTTGCATGGCTGAGGGTTCAACTGCAAGGGCCATTATCCAGGCATTCTCAGGGGGTAAGGTAAGGGTTATATCATCTTGAGTAAAATGCAGAGTGGCACCCAAACGACAAAGCAGGTCCCATCCTAATAGGGGTGTTGGACAGTCAGAGAGGTAAACCAGCTTGTGAGATACAGTTGTGTTGCCCAAGGCACATTCCGCTGGGGCATATACTGGGCACTTGGTTCCTTTCCCCGTGGCACCAACCACTGTAAGGGAGTCTGCTACTGGCAGCTGAAGGGGTTGATTCACGGCAGTTCGTGCTGCTCCAGAGTCTACTAAAAAGTCTATTTCTGAATTTCCCACCCTCATTTTTACTTGGGGTTCCGGGGGCAGGATGGTCCGTCTCCCCTGACACCCCTAATCTTGATCCTCTGCTGCCATCATGGGGGTATCTTCCCTTTCAGGGCACTCATTTTTCCAATGTCCCTCCTTCTGGCATATGGCACACTGGTTGCGACCCAAACGCCTTTCCTGGGGACCGGGGCGCCCACGTCCACGGCCTCTCATTCCCCAGCCCCTTTCACCTTTCTGTGACTTTCCTCTGCCGCCAGCCTGCACCGCCGCTAACATCATCTTCACTTGCCTTTTTTTTTCTCCCTCTCTAAGGGCATAGGCCCTGTTGGCAGTCTCCAAAATCTGAGCCATAGACATTCCCATTAAATCCTCCTTTTTCTGCAATTTCCTTTTAATATCAGGGGCCGCACGGCTAGTAAAGATACCCTTTATGATTGCCTCAGTTGTCTGATTATCTGGGTCTGCGCTAGTACTTTGCCGGATGGAGTCCCGAATGCGCTGTAGAAAAGCCACTGGACTCTCTTTTGATTCCTGGATTAGCTCTTACGGCTTTGCCCAGTTGTTATGTCGGACAGCCGAATTCCTTATAGGAGTTAAGCATCCTCAAACCCCCCTCCTCATTCGGATTCCACCCGGGGTCCACTGTGGGGACAGCAGCTTCTGGCAAGGGTTTTCCTTCTCTAACCTCATTATACCTTCTTTGTGCCTCCTCTCTAGCTTTAGCTATAACTTGACTCCGTTCCACTTCAGACAACAAATTTCTCATAAGTATGTTGCAATCATCCCAGTCAGGCTTATGGCTAGCTAGACACCCTTCAAAGATTGAAATGAACCGACCTGGATTCGTTGAGAATTCCCCTGCTTCTGACTTAAAGGCAGCTAGGTGTACAGGGTAAAAGGAACATGAGAGTACACTGGCACAATCTGGGCTGCACGCTCCTGTGTTCCAGGACGGGCTACCACATTCTCAGTAATCAACGGATACAATCCCACCGAGGGGGCACTCTCTGGAACCTGTGGGGGTGTTGGAGCCGAAGGGGACACCGATTCTGCCATTACAACCGTGGGAGGGTTCTGGGGATTAGCAGCATTTACTACCGAGTCTGTCGGAGTCAAATGGCACTTGTGTAAAATATCAGTCCTATTTCTTAACATCATAAACATATATGCATAGAGATGTTCATTCCATTTACCAGTTCGCTGACAAAACAAAAGTAATTGAAGGATCGTGTTGTAATTAAGTGATCCTTCTGGTGGCCACCTTTCCTGGTCCTCTAGCTGATATTGAGGCCAGTCAACTGTACAGAACCTTTTTAGTTTACTTCTAAGCATTGAATCTGATGAGAACACATCCCAGTGGGCTAGAATGCATCCTAAGGGTGTACACTGTGTTCTGCCGGCTGTACTCTGTCCCTGTCCCATACTCTATGAATATGGAGAAACTGGGCATCCCCAGGTCCTAACAGGCAAAAAGTCCACACCACTGGACCGTTCCTACCTTATCCACAGGACCGGTTCCTCACCGTCGCCCGCAGCTCCTTCTCCACTTATCTGTGCGTTGCACCATTGTGCCCTCCGGGGTCGACCAAACCATGTCTCCGCCGAGGCCCCCGATGAAGTCACCGGTGCGCGCTGGGTGTCGGTCGTTGTCGCAATCCGTCGGCCACCAGGAGGGATCCGAGCAAGGCTAAATTTTGCCTCGAGCCCACCCAGGGATGCCAAAACTGTTGCCGGCACAAAGGCCTGAGGCGACAGCAACAGTGGTTCGTTGCCCGGTGTGCTTCGCTCCAATAAACACACCAAGGTGGAGAAGCAAAACAAAGTTTATTTGAGATCTCAAAGCAGGCATTAGGAGAAACAGTATCTCAAATCCAGCGCAACAAAAACAAGCAATTTTCCCTTTTTATATGTCAAGCTGTTTGTAAAAGCCTTTGTTTCATTCCCCTCTACCCCTCCCTTGTTAACTGCAGCTACATTAGGCATTACATTATAGCTTGTTAGAAGAGTTCTCATCTGCATGTTTATCTGTTGGCCTTGTCAGCTCAGGCACATGAAGACTTCTCCCCCTTTCCTCCCCCTCTTATCACTACTTTTGCTAGTTTAAGCAGGACCGCAGCTGTCTGCTAGAAAAGCTGACTCTCACATATTCTGCTTTTAGGCTGTTAGTATGTAGGTTGGTTAAAGTTCACAAGATGGAGTTACTGTGGCTCACTTAGACCCAGAGCAGGGGGGCTTCATCGAGACTCGTGGTCTTCCACCCCCCCCGAGTTACCTGGTAGCTACGCCCAGTGACACCAACAACGGCGCAGAGTACTAACCACTATACGATCACGGCCAGGCGCTGGGGGCGCAGGCAGCAGCCCAGCAGAAAATGCTCAGCTCTGCGCTCTCGGGGCGGCCACCTACCTCGCCGGCGGCCACAGGTCTTTCTCAAGTCTCCCCATTACAGTCACAGGTCAAATGCTGAGCAAAGGAAAAAAGACAGGAAGCCAATCCCATGCCTGTCCCTTTTTCTGTCTTCCTCCACCCCTGGACCAAGTCCCTCCCCGTTTGTCTGGGCCATTGTCCTCATGCCCCTGGCCAGCCTATTTCCCTTTGCCACTCTGAAACGTGTCCCCACGTGCAGGCCTCGGGGGAGGCTTTGGCTAGGGCGAGCGTGTCCTTGCGAGGTAATTGTCTCTTTGGAGGTGAAAGTCATCAGTTCCGGGTGCGAAGGGAAGTGGCCGTCGAAGGAGAATGCAAGGCATGTGGCGGGCAGGGCAGGGATTTCTTTGTCCCCCCTTCAAAAGTGGCCACCCTCCCCATCGGGGAATCGAACCCCGGTCTCCCGCGTGACAGGCAGGGATACTCACCACTATACTAACGAGGAAAGGGGCACAGTGAGGGGCCCCAGCTCCCACAGACCAGCTATGGTCAGCGTACACCTACACCGTCGCATGGGCCCCAGCAGGCAACAACACCCCTGGCCCTCTTCTGCTTCCCAAAGGCTTTGGCCGCAGCAACAGCCCTGGGAAAAGCCCTGGCCCTCCTCACCTGCCCTTGCCCAGCAGGACGCCTTTCCGGGCCTACACAGCTCCTCACACAACACCCGCCTGGGACCTTGCCCTCCCCTACCAGCTCAGCAGCACCTTTTTTCCTCTCAAAACCTCCTCTTGACACCCTCCCCCTTCCACACTTCACACTCACCTCATCACAAACTCACCCACGGCCCCTTTGGCTTCTCAAGCGCCTCTGGAGGGACGCAGCTTCCCAGGCACGCAGATCCGGCTGATGGCTCCCAAGTGTGCAAGTCCGTCCCCGAGAGCTGCCCCATAGGGTGACATTGAAGAAACTGGAAAACGGGACGGGGTGGGGGGGTAATAGGCTCCTATATAAGAAAAAGTCCTCCCAGACCGGCCTGTCCCTTTAAACATGGGACATCTGGTCACCCTGGAGCAGCCCCGCCCTCCTGCTCCCCGGTTGGTGCGTTTGTAACCCAGGGGCTGAAGCCGACGCGAGAAAGGGAAGTGAGCGAGCTCGGAGCTCTCCGGCGCCACCTGCTGGGAGCAGAGGGCAATGACTGAGCAGCGTCCTGGCTAATTTAAATATCACCTGGTTCTCTGCCGGGTGGCTCCACTGGAGAGCTGGGGCGTGGCCTGAGCGTGGCAGCACCTTATTTGCATATTAAAAGTGGCAGTTTGCGGCCATTGGGGTAAAATATGAGTAAGTTTTGGGGTTGGGCCCCACATGTTTAGTGCAGGCTGTGGGGAGCCGGGCTGAGCAGAGCCTGCCCCGACGGGGTGTGTGGTCACCCTGAGCTGGGAGCGTGTGGCCAGACATGGGGAAGGGGCTGCGCATCAGGAAGGGGGGGGGGTGTGGTGGTTGTAGAAAGAAGAAAGGGTGTCCCTCTTTTTGGGTGTCTGGGCGGGGTTCTCGTTACCTAAGGAAGAGCAGCAGTGGGAGAGGGGAATTGAGACTCTGCTTTGGAGGTTGCTGGGAGCCACCCGGGTGCTGGCTGCTGCTGTGGGGCATAGGACAGGTTGGGGCGGGGCTGTCTGGGGGCTTGAGATGAGGGGCGGTTCCTCGTTGGCTGGTGCTGGCCTGCCTAGTGTTTTCTGACAGCTGATCTCCCATTGGCCCTCGTGCAGGGCGGGTCTCTGACAGCTAATCACCCATTGGCCCTCGCGCGGGGCGTGTCTCTGAAAGCTGGTCTCCCATTGGGCCCTCCCCAACTGACGGTTCTGACAGGCTCATCTCCCATTGGTGACGTTGTCTGACAGTGATGCGGGGCGGAGCCGCCAGGGCCTTGTGCGCTCAGAGCTCAGCGCCGCCCGCAAGAAGCGGCGCGCGGGGCCGGGTCCTGCTGCCGGGCGGAGGAACCGAGACCGCAGCAGCGGCGCCGCCTCCCGCCTGGCGAGAAGCCGCAGCGCCGGGGGGGGTCACAGGGTGTGAGGCGCTTCCGCGCGCGGCTGTTTCCTGCCGGTCGCGGGGTGACGGGTCCTGCCCGGGGCGGCCGGGGGGTCCCGATGGCAGCTGGGGGCTCTGGCATCCGCCCGCCCGCGGCGGCTGGGAGCTGCGGGGCCACCTGCAATGGCCGGGGGCTGCGGCTTCTCCTCACCCCGCCCCCCAGTGACTGGGAGCTCCGGGCTCTGCCTGCGGTGTCTGAGCGCTGGGGGCTCCTCTCCTGCCTGGGGCGGCCGGGAGCTCCCGGGGCTTCGGCGCTGCGGGGTCTGTTAGCAATGACATGGGGCTGCAGTGTCCTCCCGCCATCAAGGCCTGCTGGGAAATCCTGGGTCCATCCGCAGCAGCTGGGAGCTCTGGGGTCCACTCGTAGGAGCTGCAGGGTCCATAGGCAGTGGGGTGGGGCTGTGGGGCTCCCCGGCCACCCATGGCTGCTGGGAGCTCCAGGGTCTGCCCGTGGGAGCTGTGGGGAGATGAGAGGTTTGGGGTGGAGGAGGGGGCTCCAGGCTGCAGGGTGGGGCTGAGGTATTCAGAGTGCAGGAGGGGGCTGTGGGTTGAGACAGGGGGTCGGGGTCCAGGACGGGGTGATGGCTCTGGGGTGAGGACAGGGATGATCTGTTCCAGGTGTGGGAGGAAGCTCTGGGCTGGGGCACGGGGGTGAGGGCTCTGGGGTGCAAGAGGGGGCTCTGGGTTTGGGGGGGTTCAGGGCTGGAGCAAGGGGTTGGGGTGCAGACTTACCTCGGGCAGCTCCTGGTCAGCGGCGCAGCAGGGGGGACCTACTGGCCACTTCCAGGGCACAGTGCGGTGCCCTAGGACACGTAGGGACCAGCCTGCCTGAGCCCCGCAGCATGGCTGACCGGACTTTATAACCCAGTCACCCCACTGGGAACTCTAGGGTCCCCCTGTCACATGTGGTGGCTGGGAGCTCTTGGATCCACCCACAGCAGCTGGGAGCTGTGGGGTCCATTCGTGGTGGCATGGGCCTGTGGGAGCCCCTTCCGGCACTGGTGGCTGATAGCTGTGAGGCCCCCACTGGCCGACAGCTCCAGTCTTGCTGCCCCAGGGCTGAGGTGGAAAATGTCACTGAGATCTCTGAAAGTCACAAATTCTGTGACCCCCTTTATATAATCTTAGCCTTAATAGTTGTTGACTCTCTCTCTCAATCTAGTGGTCTGCTCTAGCGCGGATGGGACAGGGAAGACAGAAGCTCACCCCCCAGCACAGGTTTGGGCAGAAATGGCTCTTGGGCTATTTGCTGTGCATGCAGAGGACTTGTCCAGGCCGGTGGAGCAGCTCAGCCAGATGAGGAGCTGGAAGAAGGAGACCTGAGCAGCCTGGACAGCCCACTTTTTCTCCACAGCCACTGCCTGTCAGCAGGATTCCTCCTTCTCCTCAGTGAGACCAAATCTAAGCACCTAGACAGCCGGTCCATCTGCTGCACCCCAATCCCTCATGCCTGAGCCTCCCTGCCAAAGTCCTGTACCTGGCTCCAGAGAATTGTCTCACATCTCACTGGGAACTCGACTTCTTGTGCCCAGAGAGTCTCGGCCCCCCTCAGTAGAGGACCTGAGAAACACAGTTTCTGCCTTTTCCAAATCAGTGCTTGGAGAGGTTTTGTTCCTGTGACCACGTGGCCTAATGGATAAGGCGTCTGACTTCGGATCAGGCGATTGAGGGTTCGAGTCCCTTCGTGGTTGTGTTTGTGCAGTTTTACCTTTGTGCTGAACGTCCTGCTCCCTTCAGGGCTGGAACCTCTTCTTGGCCGCTCAGGACAATGCTCTGGCTTCAGCTAGAGCCCCGGGAAGGAGTTGGGGGTTGGGTGTCACACAGGCGGGGGCATGAGTCCCAGGTGCTTCCAGTCTCGCCTTTGCCCTTCCTGACTTGCCAAAGAAAATGGGCGGCTGCCCGGGCTAGCGTGTGGAGCAGTTTCCCTCTTCCAAGTGTGCGCCTGTCCCTGTGCTTCAGGGGGTTGCTACATAGCGCCTTGGGAGCCTGGGTGTTTCTCTGCTTCTCGCCAGCTGGGGAAAAGCCTCTTGGGGTAAAATCTCCTGCCCCACTGCCAAAGTGAGCACAGAGAGTGGGAACGGTCAGAGGCCCCACCAGGGGGCTGGCCCTGCTTTCCTGCCATCTTCTGATGTTGGCCACAGAGCATCAGCAGCCACCCCGCATGAACGAATGCTGGTCTGTGGGTGGCCTTCAGTGGGGGTTTGGCATGGAAGGGAGCAGGCTGGCCGGGTGTCTTTGTGCCCATCTGCTGGCCACACATAGGCATGGTCCTGCCCTCCTCTTGCCCTGACCTCAATTGTTCTGTGGCTTTTAAGCCTTCCCTTGGAGCCATCTAGGTGCCCAGAGGAGGAGAGGTGCTGGGCTCCATGTGGGAAGAGGAAGAGTGTGGCAGCTACAGGGACCAAAGTTGTGGGTATCAGGTGAAGCAGCAAGAAACCCAACCATCAGGTCAACCCGCAGGAATCTCTAGCCAGACTGTTAAGTTCTAGGACCCCACCCTCTAGCGGCTAGTTGGACCAAAGACCTATCTCCAATGGGCACCAGTGACCCAGGAGGAGGAGTAAAAAAACATCACTCTAGTTCAGCCAGGGAGAGAGTAACAAAGCACATTAAGCTCCAGGGCTTGGCAGCAAACTAATATATCTCCAGGAGGTCCCAGGGAGATTTGAACTCAAATTCCAGGAATCAAAGTCCTGAGCGCTGCCCATTAGACCATGGGACCTACTGTTGTTTTATTTTCTAGATCCCTGTGACTCTTGGCTGGTTTGCACTCTGCACTTATTGCTTCCCACCAGCAGCTTCCTCTCACAGGACTCTCTCTCCTCCTCCAGCGACTGTGGTCCTGCACTATCAGATCCGCGAGTCCTGCCCTGAGTCCCCGCATGCCCCTGCTTTGTCTCCATTCCCTGCAGGCTGCAAAAATGTCAGGGGAGGCCGCCCCTCCCTTCACTCGATGCTCCCACTCATATCGGCCAGCTGCAGCCTCATCTCCTGGAACTCGGCCAGCTGTCGCTTGGTCCGGTCGTACAGTCACACGCTGACTGGCTCCCCTGCCTGGATGCTCTTGTGGAAATCCCACAGGCGACACTGCAGGACTTGGCACTGCTGGTTTCTTTAATGTTGTGGTGTTTGCCCGACTGCTGGAACAAAGCCGCCAACTCCTCCCTCACCGACTTCCACCAATCCCCCTGGTTGTCATAGAACCCTCTGATGCTTTCCCGTTCTGCCAACACCGCCAGGCCTCACCCCCTGCTCCTTTGTCTTGCAAGCTCTGGATGTTCAGCTTCCAATATCCTCTGCCGTGGGTCAGGGACAGGGGCGGCTCCAGGCACCAGCGCAGCAAGCTGCGGAGGGCGGCCTGCCGATCGCTGTGAGGGTGGCAGTCAGGCTGCCTGCAGGAGGTCCCCTGGTAATGCGGATTAGGCGGCATGCCTGCGGGAGCTCTGCCAGTCCCGCAGCTTCAGCGGCAATTCGGTGGTGGTTACGCCGAAGGCGCGGGACCGGCAGACCTCCCGCAGGCATGCCACCGAATCCACCTTACCAGAGGACCTCCGGCAGGTGTTGGGATAGATCTGTATTACATTATATACTAATGTTAGATGTGTAGAAAGTGTGACTAGAAAGGAGCAGTGTGACGGTGCTGCCCGTGGGAGCAAGCTGAGGCCACTCAATCAGGGTGAACTGCAAACAAAATGGGGCAGACACACCCCAAACGCTGGTGGTTATTCTAAAACTTAGATTTACCAACCAGCACAAAACAGCTTCTGTAGCACCTCACTGGTTACTCAGAATCCAAACCACGCAGTTCCCTTAAAGTGCCCAGCCTCAGGCCTCCATCCAGACACACATGTCAGATATGATGATAATCCCTGAAAATCTGATCTCATCATATAAAAGAAAAGGTTCTTCCAATCCCAAAGGATCAGCCACATACCCAGGTTCAATTATAACTTAGATCTTACCCCAAATACACGCTACAGCCAATTCTTATTAACTAAGCTAAAATTTATTTAAAAAGAAAAGAGACAGAGAGAGTGTTGGTTAAAAGATCAATATACAGACAGACTTGAATTCAATTCTTGAGGTTCAGATGCATAGCAGAGATGAGCTTGTAGTTGCCAAAAGTCCTTTTAGAAATGGTCGAGAAGTTATAGTCCAATTTCCATATTCAGGGTGACTCCAGTCAGTGACTGGGGATCTCAGTCCTTATGGCTTAAGGTTTCCCCCTCTTGAAACCCAAAGCAGATCTGAGATGAAGCAGGCTGGCAGGTGAACTCTACAGAGGAACCTCTGGGCTTGCACTGACTAAGGACAACAGCTGTGAGTGAGGTGCAGAGAGGGGGGGCTCATGTTAAAGGGCTTTTGGTTGCTGGACTTACGAACAATAGGGAGAAGGACACTGCCCAGCTTATTTGAGGGGTGGGTCTTTCCCTCATGGTTTAGGTTTATGTGTTGGGGCTGCTGACATGACTTCTGCTAACCCTGGGCTTACATTGCAGTGTAGACATACCCTGAGAGGGCATCTATACTGTGATAAAATCCCACTGGCCTGGCTGGCCTGGATGATCTGATTTGGGCTCCTGGGGCTCAGACTGGA